>NC_092266.1:3699684-3864684 GCF_036320965.1 Panulirus ornatus
AAGATTAAAGTCCACACCACCAACATTCATCCCTGAAATTCCTGAACCTTAAGTTCCATCGCTGAGATTGCAGAAACCGCTCCTCCTCCAGCAGTCGACCTGTTTATACCCGGTCCTCAGAAGACACTTCTATGGCAAAAGTTCTCATTCAGTTGCAAATCAGTGTCAAACTATTGTACGGATGAAGCGGTTATCATAAGGATTAAATCCTTAGGAAACGTTCCTGCCATTTAAGAGTCCTATCTACTGGGATGAAAAAAAAAATATATATACATTCATTCTGTTGGGGGCCATAGATATGGCACAAATGGACCCTAAGTCGAACTGCTGACCTCCTAGTGGTAGGGTCCGGGCAACTTTGAGGGAACATTAACCCTCAAAGGCTAACAGCAGTCGCACAAAAGCAATAAAGATTAATCATTATTAGTCATTTACAATAATCACAGACGATGATTATAGCCTCGCCCATTTATCATCTCTTTCGCTCTGAACGAAATCATAGGCAACTCTGATTGCACCTACATCTATCAGTTTACCTATTTATTCAACCTTCTATCTCTTTGTCTATCGTCCTTCATCGAAGGTTTTCAGCATCATGTAAATATCAGCCATTAATATGTCCTGAGATCAATGTCGAAGCAGCGAACAAAAGAAATCAAGTTTGGATTGAAGTACCTAGCCCCGTTTTTGCACCTTCCCTCACCATTTGTCTACCATTCATTCTTCTTAAGGATCTACGAACTATCTTCAGAGTTGTATTACAAATATATGAAACATGTCACCAACTCACTGTTTTGTGACTACTTCTTGCTATATTACATCTGTCACTTTCTAACTGCAATCATCCAATGATAATCTTTCTATATTTTTCTGCTGTTTAACTTCCTTCATGACAATAATAAACCAGATCGTGTTTTCGTCGTGTAACATGCAGTTCAAGAAGAAAGTCTAAAATAAGTAAAATCCAATGGCATGAATTCAATAAATTAGATTACATACAGAATATTCGCCCTTCTTGACCAACACTATTTCAGAAGTAATGGTTGCTCGAACATCGACCATTGAGACAAAGAAAAGAAAAAAGAAAAGTTTATCAAAACTATATTAGTACAAACACAATGTATTATATGTATTAATATGAAAGATATCATATAGCCTGTACTAATATCAAAGACAATAAAGGCATCAAGTATGAATTATGTGTCTGTGTATATATATATATATATATATATATATATATATATATATATATATATATATATATATATATATATGAGAGGGTAAAGTCATGTACAGAGCATCAGACTGGGGAAGCGCAGTGTGGTTTCAGAAGTGGTAGAGGATGTGTGGATCAGGTGTTTGCTTTGAAGAATGTATGTGAGAAATACTTAGAAAAGCAAATGGATTTGTATGTAGCATTTATGGATCTGGAGAAGGCATATGATAGAGTTGATAGAGATGCTGTGTGGAAGGTACTAAGAATATATGGTGTGGGAGGCAAGTTGTTAGAAGCGGTGAAAAGTTTTTATCGAGGATGTAAGGCATGTGTACGTGTAGGAAGAGAGGAAAGTGATTGGTTCTCAGTGAATGTAGGTTTGCGGCAGGGGTGTGTGATGTCTCCATGGTTGTTTAATTTGTTTATGGATGGGGTTGTTAGGGAGGTAAATGCAAGAGTTTTGGAAAGAGGGGCAAGTATGAAGTCTGTTGGGGATGAGAGAGCTTGGGAAGTGAGTCAGTTGTTGTTCGCTGATGATACAGCGCTGGTGGCTGATTTATGTGAAAAACTACGGAAGCTGGTGACTGTGTTTGGTAAAGTGTGTGAAAGAAGAAAGTTAAGAGTAAATGTGAATAAGAGCAAGGTTATTTGGTACAGTAGGGTTGAGGGTCAAGTCAATTGGGAGGTAAGTTTGAATGGAGAAAAACTGGAGGAAGTAAAGTGTTTTAGATATCTGGGAGTGGATCTGGCAGCGGATGGAACCATGGAAGCGGAAGTGAATCATAGGGTGGGGGAGGGGGCGAAAATCCTGGGAGCCTTGAAGAATGTGTGGAAGTCTAGAACACACACACACACACCATTACATTTCCACTACAAGCTACATTACACTCTCCACTAGAGGCAATTCTGCCCAGTGTACACCCTCTACCGCAACCTGCCATCTTCACTATATTGATGTTTCATCTTCATTACACTAGTGCTTCAACTTCACTATGTTAATGTATCATTTAGGATATCAGATCAATGAGGAAACAAGAGTCGACTATATTTTTCTGTAGCTTGACTATATTTTTGCAAGTGCTGGTCTATGAAAGTTTACTTCGTCAAGTAAATCACTCATCTCACCAGATCGCAGAAATGACTCACGTCCGCGCTGCCCATCGGTACCCTGGCAAGGAATCCTTCCTTGAATTTTTCGAGGCTCACATCCAGCAAACCGGGGCTGTTAAAGATTGTATAAGCCGAACTGAGCTATATTTGCGATACTGTGAATTCTGTGAATGCTTCGGGTACGAGAAAGCTGCCGTCCTGAACGTCGGGAGAACACTGGGACGGTGGGGCATCAAGGCAGATCGCAGACTTGGAGGACGCAACGGCCGCCACCAGGAGTACGCCTACACCAGAATTGCCTGGTTGTCCGGCAGTGAGGGCCTGGCCCAGGGAGGAAAGCGGTGCCTTCCAGAATGCCAAAGGCCTTCCAGGAAGAGATCACGTCTGGATATCGAACCCGTGCACGAGAGAGTAGTGGTGAAGATCCAGACTCGGCATCAAGATGATGATGACCTGTGCGAAGGCGGACCCAGCGAGGAAACTGGTGTAGTTGACACAGGAGCAGCCACCATCCGCATCAATGTTTCTTTGGCTCCCACCAAACAACGGAGCAAAGTGATGCCTACCACTGAATTGGTGACCTTGATCCCCTACTTCTATGGGGATGAATCAGGCCTGGTGGATCCCGACCTACTCGTACTGGTCGTCGATGAAGACCCTGATGTGTCCGTCGCCGCGACTGGAGGATCAGCAGCACCTGCAGCAGCAGCCGACCCTAAAGCTGAAGCGGCCGTGTTGAAGATTAAAGTCCACACCACCAACATTCATCCCTGAAATTCCTTGAACCTTAAGTTCCCGTCCCTGAGATTGGAGAAGCTGCTCCTCCTCCAGCAATCGACCCTGTTATACCCGGTCCTCAGAAGACACTTCCTATGGCAAAAGTTCTCATTCAGTTGCAAATCAGTGTCAAACTATTGTACGGATGAAGCGGTTATCATAAAGGATTAAATCCTTAGGAAACGTTCCTACCATTTATCAGTCCCATCTACTGGGAAGGAAAAAAAAAATAAGAAAAATACATCCTTTCTGTTGGGTGCCATAAACATGGCACAAATGGACCCTAAGTCGAACTGCTGACCTCCTAGTGGTAGGGTCCGGGCAACTTTGAGGGAACATTAACCTTCAAAGGCTAACAGCAGTCGCACAAAAACAATAAAGATTAATCATTATTAGTCATTTACAATAATCATAGACGATGGTTATAGCCTCGCCTATCTATCATCTCATTCGCTGTGTACGAAATCATAGGCGACTCTGATTGTACCTACATCTATCACTTTACCTATTCATTCAACCATCTATCCATCTGTCTATCGTCCTTGTTTGAAGATTTTCTGTATCATGTAAATCTCAGCCATTGAAATGTCCTGAGATCAATGTCGAAGAAGTGAACAAAAGAATTCTAGTTTCGACTGAAATACTTAGCCCTGTTTCTGCACATTTTCTCACCATTTATCGACCATTCATTCCTCTTAATGATCTACAAACTATCTTCAGAGTTGTATTACAAATATATGAAACATGTCACCAACTCACTGTTTTGTTCATATTTCTTGCTATATTACATCTGTCAGTTTCTAAATGCAATCATCGGATGATTATGGCTGTGTCTACACACTCCCACCATCTGGCCAACCTTGTGCATATGATCATTTAAACTCTGACATTTTAACAAATTGTTTCAAAACGACTCCATGAAACGCGAACTTAAAATTCATCCATTTAACTCCCTCATTCATTAACGAACATTTAAACATGATCATTTGAACGTAAATCTTCCAGCTGCATTATGTCAACAAAGTCCTTTTACATACGTCATTAGGTTAGGTTGGGTTAGGTTAGGTTAGGTTAGGTCAGGTTAGGTTAGGTTAGGTTAGGTTAGGTTAGGTTAGGTTAATCAACCTCGTCAATTAAACACTTTAATACTACCATGCAACAGTGAACTTTTACACACCGTCATATTGCAGCTGTTGTATGAAATGCTTCACATAACTAAAGAATTTAAAGTGAATAATTTTAACGATATTCTTGGAATTCTGCACTTTAATATGAACCTTTAAATTCTGACTGTAGAGGTACACATGACCTTTAAATTCCACCAGAGCAATGGGAGTTTGTACAATTAATTTAACTCTGCCATTGAACGCGAACTTTTAAATTTAGCTGGGCGGCCTCTTATTCCCTGGCTGCCATTCATACTTTGTTCTTTTAAACTGAGTTTTTATATCGCTCTCATTCACCCTTAATTTCGATCGTCTCTGATATTTCAGTCGTAAAATTTGTTCATGTTGCCATATTGCTTTAGTTAAGGTTTATGGTTAAACCTAAAGATTCTACAGTATTTACAGTGACGGAGCCACCTGTATGTTGTACCAGACAACCAGTAATGTATGATGACTGACGTCTACAGTGACGGAGCCACCTGTATGTTGTACCAGACAACCAGTGATGTATGATGACTGACGTCTACAGTGACGGAGCCACCTGTATGTTGTACCAGACAAACGGTAATGTATGGTGTCTGACGTCTACAGTGACGGAGCCACCTGTATGTTGTACCAGACAACCAGTAATGTATGGTGACTGACGTCTACAGTGACGGAGCCACCTGTATGTTGTACCAGACAACCAGTAATGTATGGTGACTGACGTCTACAGTGAGGGAGCCACTTGTATGTTGTACCAGACAACCAGTAATGTATGGTGACTGACGTCTACAGTGACGGAGCCACCTGTATGTTGTACCACACAACCAGTAATGTATGATGACTGACGTCTACAGTGAGGGAGCCACCTGTATGTTGTACCACACAACCAGTAATGTATGGTGACTGACGTCTACAGTGAGGGAGCCACCTGTATGTTGTACCAGACAACCAGTAATGTATGGTGACTGACGTCTACAGTGACGGAGCCACCTGTATGTTGTACCACACAACCAGTAATGTATGATGACTGACGTCTACAGTGAGGGAGCCACCTGTATGTTGCACCACACAACCAGTAATGTATGGTGACTGACGTCTACAGTGAGGGAGCCACCTGTATGTTGTACCAGACAACCTGTAATGTATGATGACTGACGTCTACAGTGAGGGAGCCACCTGTTTGTTGTACCAGACAACCAGTAATGTATGGTGACTGACGTGTACAGTGACGGTGTAAGACTCACGCACACTACCGTTAATTTTTCATTAGATATTTGTTATTATCATTTTATTGTGAGTTACGTAGAGTTAGATGCATGTTGCCACGGGCTCACTTTTCCCACGGGCTACTGTTAATCAGGATGTTTGAACACGTAAGAGCTGATCTGTTATTTGAACACGTTGTTGAATGGGTGTTGACGGACTCCCATATAACCCCTGCCAGTGTGACCTGAGGGGACACACTGGCCAGCATCGTCACACTGTTCACTAGAGTGTGTCGTAGTGTGTCATAAGACTATAGCCCAGAGTACTACAGATGGACGTACACGTTTTGTTGTAATAAATCTACAAAGGCCGCCTGATCTTCATTAAGTACCACAGACGAAGAAGACTTGATTTCCTTCCTCTCAACCCAACCTTACAAATGGTGGCAGTGACGTAAGAACCCACGTGACCACAGACGACCGTCACATCTACTTCATATTTCTACGTCTGGCGTTGGCAGCAGTCATACAAGCCTACCTGACACAGTCCTGGTGCTCCCTCCTGTGGACGTTAAGGGCGGAACCCACGGCCAGCTACGTGCTCCATCACCCGTACCTCAATGCATTGAATATACGCCTTTATTGCATTGCTGACACTGTGTCGCTTGCAAGGGCATCAAGACAGCGCCACCACCGTGCAGTGTTGTCATCACGTCCAGACGTGTCAAGCAAGGTCAGCCATCCTGCCAACACCAACGTGGAGGTCATCTTGTCAACCGCTCCAGAGACGCGTCATCATCAGCCGTGGCGACATCCCAGACGTCAGCATCGCGTGGTCCAGCCCTTGTCGCTCACTCAACTTTCCTGCTACCGAGTCGCTACTCTGCACACGTCTTCACCTCACTACACCCAGCGAGCCGCTACTCTGCACACATCTTCACCTCGCTACACCCAGCCAGCCGCTACTCTGCACACATCTTCACCTCACTACACCCAGCGAGCCGCTACTCTGCACACATCTTCACCTCGGTACACCCAGCCAGCCGCTACTCTGCACACATCTTCACCTCGCTACACCCAGCCAGCCGCTACTCTGCACACATCTTCACCTCGGTACACTCAGCGAGCCGCTACTCTGCACACATCTCCACCTCGCTACACCCAAGACGCCTTCGTAAGCGAATCTCCCATTCAGATAAGAACTGTGTCAAAATGGTTCACTCTGTGAGATATGCTCCTTTTGTGTGTTACTAGTTCCTAGTCTATAAATATAGACATTTATATATTTTGGGTAATATGATTATTCATCTTTGTAGTTTAGCAAATTAATATAAGTTTTCAGTTATTCTTGCATATATTCTTTCTTATGCTTTCATACATTGGTACTATTGTTTTTAGTGATCATTACTTTCATATATAGAGTCCATTACTGATATGTTATACTATTATGTGCACCTCTCATATACATATGTTATACAGTTATGCCAGCCTTTTATTGCCTTTATTTCATTACAGTATTTTCAAATGATATTCATGTTATGTATTTTGTATTAAGTCAATAGTGTTAATTATATTTTAAACATTTTTGGGGGGCTATTACTTACACACTTTATGTAAGATTGTATTAAAAGTCCGATGAAATTCCACGCGGTAATCGTAAAGGTTCATATGTACTTAGGAATTTACCTAGAATCCCTTATTATAAACGGAATCAGCCTTCTGAAATGGCGACGTCACACAAAGTTGTTTTGACAGATTCTGGTGACACAGATGACCCACAGAAACCTTCTCACACGTTACCACACCCACCTCCCCCTCCACATCACAAAACTCGGACAATCAACTCCTTCACAAAAAACCTGTTTTCGCACTAAAACAAGCTAGGGAACCACACGAGCTATTTGATGGTAAACTGTCAAATCTGATCGGTGGATTAGAAATGCAGAGGACAATGTTGAACATAATGGTGATTCAGGAGACAGAGCGCTTATATCGGCTGCTAAAAACCTATTGATTTCCACCAGCCTAACAATTAAGCTAGGGTTGTCTATGACTCAGATGACATTGGAAACTGTACATCTTGGGAGGAATTTATAACGTTGTTTACATTAGGTTGTGAGGAATCATTCTCAGATAGTTCACTTCACATCCTTTAACGTGCTCTTAACACAACATACTTGGATGATACGTCAGTCCCTGATCACTGGAGTACCTTACATGGAAGAATGAGATTAGTTAGGCAGGATTATGAATCCTCATCATGCATATCGTCCATGATGAATCCTGAAACTCATGTGCAAACACTCATGCGTTTATTACACATAACCTTCATTCTCAAGGACCTGACCTCCAGACGTAAGACGACGGTTACTTAATGAGAACATCGACCAATCATTGTGGGTCAGTAACAAGAGTGTTGAATTACACTCAAAAGAAAGGTGGATATTCCAACACCAAGACACTGGGGAGGGTGTCGGCTTCCCAAAGTGTGAGGAAACATTCTAGTGGTCAACACAATCATTCTTCTCACGGTCAAATAAAGCGATTCAGTGATGACAAACTCTCACATAAAGTTACGTGCTTCCGGTGTCGCTAACCAGGACATAAAGCGAATGTGTGTCCTTACACATGGGACTCATTCTCACGTGAGCCTCGACCAGAACAAACGCAGTCAACAACCCATGTCATCACAGCCTCGGTCGTCACAATTCTGCCGACCTAGTCATGATTTCCTGCAGTCAGACATCAGGCTGACATTCACCCGCTCGCGCCCAACACCACCAAGCAGGTGTTCATATCATAGGAACGCTAGACACACTTCAGCGGAATGCCGAGCATTAGCTAGACAGACGTCACCTAACACAGGTTCATCATGTCATTATCAACAATGACAATCTCTCGCTCATAACAAGACTCCATCACATACGGAACTCTTAAGACATTTTCGTTCTTCGCCATTTTCTCACATTACAAGTTTCGATTTAGTGGGTTCTTTCCCGGATAAGACAATCACAATCTTTCCAGGATAAGACAATCACAATCTTTCCAGGATAAGCCAATCACAATCTTTCCAGGATAAGCCAATCACAATCTTTCCAGGATAAGCCAATCACAATCTTTCCAGGATAAGACAATCACAATCTTTCCAGGATAAGCCAATCACAATCTTTCCAGGATAAGACAATCACAATCTTTCCAGGATAAGCCAATCACAATCTTTCCAGGATAAGCCAATCACAATCTTTCTAGACAGCAGCAAGGAAGCAGATGTCATTCATTATGATTTTATTCAACCATTAATGGGGCACACTCAACTTGTTCAATGCTCGGACTTTTACCCATCCCTTCAAAGTATCTCAAATGAAAATCTCGACGTAAGGGGCACTATTAAAATGAACATTCGCATAGGCAACTCGGTCATTACCGTAACCCCTTACATTGTTCGTGGTGTAACTTTTCCTGCTAACTTGTTACCAGGACGCCACTCTATGGCACAACATAAGATCTGTCCTATTCATCGTGTGGTTTGTGTTGATAATACGTTCCTGCCATTGTCAGAGAAGAGTTCTCACTCAGTCAGAGTCATTCATACATCTGCTCCCACGTCCTGCTTCACGGTACACAATACGCATCCTTTTTATTTTCTACTCATCATTGCCCTGGTAAACTGAGAACCAACATGACTGCATAGTAACACATTAACGAAGGTTCCTCTCTCACTTTCTCGAACATGAATGAATGATCATGGACTCAGACATAGTCAGGGTGATCTCGCACTAAGAGTAGTTGCTGAACCTTCATCACTAACTGTCACACGACTATCGATGGATGTCTCTATTCATGAGACCCCAGATGGAGAGGTCACCATATACATTGCCAATACGGGACCCACAACTGTCCGTCTCCGTAGAGGGACTAAGCTGGTGGAATTCTCCGTTTTGAAGTCGGGAATTCAAGACGAGGAGTTACATGAGTTTGATACCCGTCTAGTCTCACATTCCATTAACCCACCACCACCTACTCCTCCTACCCCTGACTCAGCTGTGCACGGCTTGAGTCAGCTCCCCACAATCACCCCTGACATGATATCCAAGGTAGGATTAACCAAGCATGTTGACCAGTTAACAGACTTACTTAACCAGTATAGGTCTACTATTGCCTTATCAGAACCACTCGGTAGAACTCATTTGGATGTTCACACTATTAACTTAGAGAAAAACACACGTCCCATTGACGTCCCAGCCTATCGATTGCCACACGCGCACAGAGACATAGCAAACAAACTTGTTCAGGACATGTTGAAAGATAAGGTTATAGAGGAATCACGATCACCATGGAATTTACCACTTCTGATCGTTCCGAAAAAGGACGGAACTTTTAGACCAGTCATAGATTTTAGAAAACTCAACACCAATGTCACTTTGAAAGATCGTTTCCCATTACCAGTGGTATCAGAGCTTCTTCATAGCCTTGGTAACAATAAGGTATTTTCAACTTTGGATTTATTGAGCGGATTTTGGCAGATTCCCTTGTCAGAGGAAAGCCGCCCCCTGACTGTGTTCAGTACGCCAGATGGTCATTGGCAGTTCATATGCATCATGGCCTTCGGTCTTCATTCCTCACCGGTGATCACCTTCTCAAGGTTAATGACTAACATTTGTCGTCATGTGTTGGGCAAAGATGTATTGGTTTATCTTAATGATATAATTGTCATGTCTCCAGATATTGCTTTTCATTTCAAAGTCTTGAGAGAGTATTTCTACGAATTAAGGATGCAAACCTAAAAGTCAAGTTATCCAAATGTTCCTTTCTACAGACAAGAATTAATTACTTAAGTCACACCGTTGATGAAAACGGTATTCAACCTAATGCAGATAAAGTAAACACAATTGTAGAATGGCCAGTCCCTTCCACAACAGACAAGGTCAAATCCTTCCTTGGTTTAGCAGGATATTATCGAAGATTTATCGCTAATTTCGCGAAGATCGCAAACCCCCTCACTTCACTTCTGAGACAGGGAGTTACATTCCAGTGGTCTACAGCGCAAGAAATGCGTTTAACTTACTCAAGCAACACTTGATCCACGCGCCTATCCTTCGATTTCCCAACTTTGAGAAACCCTTCATTTTGCACACAACAGATGCTTGTAAACAGGGTCTTGGAGCTGTACTTATGTAGGGGTCAAATAAGGGTAGACTTTTCCCATAGCTTATGTGAGCCGTTCATGCTCGAAGACGGAATCGAAATACTCGATAACTGAGTTAGAAGGCCTTGCAGTTGTTTGGACACCCAAACATTTTAAGGAATACATATATGGTTACCCTATTACAGTTTATACAGATCACAGAGCATTGTTAGGTATTTTTCAACGACAAGATCCTACAGGAAAGTTTTAGAAATGGTTTCTAATTATACAAGTATTTGATCCGGATTTTCGTTTTGTTTCTGGCTCATCCAATGTAGTTGCAGACGCGCTTTCCCGCGGAGTGGGTGCAGCCACTGTAGACAATAGCCTCGTAGATGTTGATATAGAGAGGTTGAGACAGCATCAACGAGATGACCCAGTCTGGGGTCCTGTCATAGAATTCCTAGAGGGAAGACGATTGTTCCAGTCAGAGAATTGTATCTAGCACAGTGAGGAAGTCTTATACAGGGACGCGAAATTAGGAGTGGCCGCCCGTGTTGTTAAACAATAATTCCAACAACATTAGTACAGGATTTCTTGAAGTTAGCACATGACTCACCCCAGGCCGTACACCCAGGCCACACACCCAGGCCGTACACCCAGGCCGCACACCCAGGCCGTACACCCAAGCCGCACACCTAGGCCGCACACCCAGGCCGTACACCCAGGCCGCACACACAGGCCGTACACCCAGGCCGCACACACAGGCCGTACATCCAGGCCGTACACCCAGGCCGCACACCCAGGCCGCACACCCAGGCGACCCCAGGCCGCACACCCAGGCCGTACACCCAGGCCGCACACCCAGGCTGCACACCCAGGCCGCACACCCAGGCGACCCCAGGCCGCACACCCAGGCCGTACACCCAGGCCGCACACCCAGGCCGTACACCCAGGCCGCACACCCAGGCTGCACACCCAGGCCGCACACCCAGGCCGTACACCCAGGCCGCACACCCAGGCTGCACACCCAGGCCGCACACCCAGGCCGTACACCCAAGCCGCACACCTAGGCCGCACACCCAGGCCGTACACCCAGGCCGCACACACAGGCAGTACACCCAGGCCGCACACCCAGGCCGCACACACAGGCCGTACACCCAGGCCGCACACACAGGCCGTACATCCAGGCCGCACACACAGGCCGCACACCCAGGCCGCACACACAGGCCGTACACCCAAGCCACACACCCAGGCGGCATACCCAGGCCACACACCCAGGCCGCACACCCAGGCGCAGATAGACGGTATAAGCAAACTCGTTTGAGGTATTTTTGGCCAAGATGCAGAAAAACATTACAGATCATATTTTGAGGTGCCAAACCTATAACACACACAAGGGAAGTCCCACTACCCCGCAGACTGTGTTGAAATATCCTTTACCTTCATACCCAAGGGAAAGAGTTCATATGGACATATTATGAGGTTTTCCTAGGTCCATGGCAGGCTACAGATACATTTCAGTAATTACTGATGCCTTCACGAGATATTGTGAATTAGTCCCAGTTTAAAATAAAGACGCAGCCACGGTCGCTAATACGTTGAAGAAACATATCTTAGACAGATATAATGCACCGAAGATTTTAGTCACAGATAATGGAGGGGAATTCTATAACTCATTATTAGAAGAACTTTGTAAATTGTATAAATAAGTAAATGTATTATAATGGCACATCACCCAGCATCGAATGGCCTCGGTTTTGATAAAGTGTTGCCGTATGACATAATAGCGTCCCCTCCTTCATGTCCAGCGGTTCAGAAACCAATTGTAGCGGAAAAATATCGCACGACTCAATTGATTCATCAAAGGATCAAGGAAAATCTAGGTGAAGCCACTACAACCTTCACGAACCAGGCTAATATATCCGCGAAACCATCAAAGGTACGTGGCTCCCGGACTCTTGGTAAAGGTGCAGGAATTTAACTATAGAAGTGAGATTCCTAAACTTGACCCAAAATGTTCTGGTCCCTATAGAGTCTTAGCTCATTTAAAGGGACATAAGTTTAGGGTTCGACATCTAAATACAAGTGACATTCGTGAAGAACATGAGGATCACTTGAAAGTTGTACAGTATTGTGAACATGATCATCATCATCATCTCGGTCCCACACCAGACAACACTCCTCAACCCTCAAGCAATGTCAACCAACCACCTTCTACCACTATTCAGTCTATCCCCACACCACCACCCTCACATCACCACCACCCTCACATCACCACCACCCTCACATCACCACCACCCTCACATAGACACCACACTCACATCACCACCACCCTCACATCACCACCACCCTCACATCACCACTACCATCACATCAACACCACCCTCACATCACCACTACCCTCATACACACATCTGTATTCATTAAGACCTCGCCTTTAAGAAGTTGCTAAGTTGATCATTTTCCAGGTTCTTCCTTCTCATGTCCTTATGGTGTCTTCCTGTATATGACACCATGGCAGTACCAGGCGCCCTTCTCACGACTCCCCGCGGGGTCCACCTTGTGAGGGACACAGTTAAGTCGGGCCTGGAGGGTCTACCCTACACTTACGATCATTTACTGAAACTACTGGAGGCCGTACTTGGCTTACGGTCTAACTTACTCAAGTATTACACCAGTGTAACGATCAGAAACTCTAGTGTTGCTCCTCCTCACAACTTTGTTACAACAGTGGACCTGGAAACTGAATAGTACCTGTGTGATTCTGTATGACATAATACAAGACATTGAATCTCCAGTAAATACTAACGCCATGATCAACACGAAAAAACAGAGGAGAAGCAAAAGAGCTCTGCTTAATTTTGTAGGTTCCCTCCAATCATACTAGTTTGGTGATGATGATGAAGAATGATGATAGAAAAGTCCCTTCCAAGGAAGGGCGGGAAAAGAGAGGGGGGAAAGAGCAAGAAATTGTTAGAGGAAGTGAATTTTAGAGGGAGGAAAAGAGCCAGGGCTTAACCCAGCTTGCACAGGAATAATAGGATAAGTAGGGCAGAGACGATGAGTGGAGGGCGAGTTTGTTTTTTTTTGTTTGTTTTTTATTGATAATCGTTTCGTAGATTTATTTTTCATTTATTTATTCATTTATTATCTATCTATTTATTTATTCATTTATCTATTTATTTATTTATTTTTCTTTTTAATAAGGATATAGGAGGAGATGGATCGTATCTCTGGCCGATGGACACTGATTTTACCAAGGCGTTCCCTACACGGACTTAGCAGCAAGATCTATAGTGGTTTTTGATTTTTAATACATGGTCATTGGATGTAGTTCAGGTTGGATATTGAACATGTTACCTGGGTGGTCTATTGCCAAGAGATTGTTGAAGTAATCAATCCAGTGAGTATGATGTATTTGAAATCGCTCTACTTATCTTTCAAACAATTTCCTCCAGTAGATGTTTAGAGGAGGGATTCGTGCTCTCTCGTGAAGTTCTGTGTTCCTGATGAACTCGTGCCATTTGATGTTGAAAGCCCAACGTAGAGCTTTGTTCTGAATTACGTATTTGGAGTGCACGGATGTTGAATTGGGCTCCGAGTTCAAGAGCTGAAGGGGCATAAGTGATAGGTGGTCGTATTAATGCTTTGTGGAGGTGCAATTTGGCTTTGAATTGCGCCTCTCTAAATCTATACAATTTCTCGAGCTCTACTCTCGCAATAGCCGCTCTAGACTGAATATGTCGGTTCATTCTCAGGTGTACATCATAATTTAGTCCCAGCACAGTGTTGGTATTTGAGATGCGTATGGGTAAATGTCGGTGTATACGAGAGTGTAGGTAGACATTACTTATGTTGTATCTCTGACGTACTTTAAAATAAGATATGTTGGATTTGGCAGGATTTGATTTAATCCTCCATCATAACTCCAAAAGCGAAACGTGGTCAATTCCCTGTTGTGTTTTGCTGACTAAGTGTGTGAGGGTTACGGCTCTGATTAATTGAGTAACGTCATCTGCATATTGGAGAGTGATGGAGTCCAGGTGTATAGGATTGGAAAGATCATTTGAGTAGAGTGTGTAAAGAGTGGGGGCCAGCACGGAGCCTTGAGTTACATCGGCATTGAGGAAGAAGTAGTTTGTATAAATGTTTTGTGTATTTGATTCGGGTTTTTCTATTGCTAAGATAGTTAGAAAGAAGTTTAATGGTGAGTCGTGGGAGTTGGAATTGGGTGCTTAGTTTATACCTCAATCCATCATGCCACACGGTGTCAAAGGCTTTTTCAACATCTTTTGTGATGAGTGCGGTCATTTTGTGTGTCCGCGTGTTGTTTCTTATGTAGTTCATCTTGTGTGGAGCGATGCTGATGAAAGCCAAACTGTTTGTGTGAGAGTAGGTTGTTGTTTGTTAGGTGTTGTCTAAGTCTGTTGTTTAAGATTCTTTCAAATGTCTTCCCAATGGACTCAAGTAGGCTGATGGGTCTGTAGTTCATGGGGTCTCTGTTGGATTTCTTGGGCTTAGGTATCATGGTGGTTGTTGCAGTTTTGAAGACCGCGGGTAAATAGTCTGAGGCTAGTTGACGGAGGTTATGGCTCTAATAGTGTTGTCAGGGAGGTGAGTAAGTAGTTGGTATCCAATGCCTGTGTTACATGGGGCTACTTTGGGCGATTTTAGAAGGAATTTGACCTCGCTCGATCTTATGGGAGTTGTGAGAAGATGGTCGTGTGAAAGCGATTGGAGGTGTATGATCTGTTCTGGGTAGAAGTGACTGGGTCTGTTTTGTATGTGTTGTGTGACGATTTGAGTGTTTTCGTACGCCAGAGGGTGAGGGGGTGAGGGTGAAAGATACCTTCCCTGTGTTTTTGAAAAATGTTAACAATGTCTTGTGGGTTATGGTGTAGTGTTGTCGTTATTTAGCCCATTAAAGTCTGTTTTCGGTATTCCTTAGAGTTCTCGAATTCTGTTCCAAAACTCTTGAGGAGATTTGATCCGGTGTTGTTCTGTTGTGGTGAT
Organism: Panulirus ornatus; assembly: GCF_036320965.1. Classification (NCBI taxonomy): domain Eukaryota; kingdom Metazoa; phylum Arthropoda; class Malacostraca; order Decapoda; family Palinuridae; genus Panulirus; species Panulirus ornatus. Next base: position 3,715,285 of record NC_092266.1, read on the forward strand.
AACAGATTTCCAGTGTCTATTGTGGTCTTCTAGAAGACTGTTGAGTGTGTGGTTTCGTAGGGATGTGAGGTCCCACCGTACTAGGCCCAAACGACGTCTGTTTTGCTCAAAGCGTCGACGGTAGCACGAGAGGAGTCTTGTTTTATTGGGAGAAGGGCAGAAGGAGTATCTTGAAGTAAATGAAGATTTGGGAATAGAAATGTCAGCTGCCTGTGTGATTGTTTTGTGTATATGTTCTATTTCTGTGTCTATTAGTGTTATTGGGTGATTTTCGTAGTTTGTGGTGTAAGTGCAGTTGGAGAGAGTGTCTTTGAAGTTCTCCCAGTCTGCTCTTTTGTAATGGTAGTGGGAGGGTGATGGGACGAGGATAGGGTTAGACGAGAGATGAAGAAAGATAGGGATGTGGTAGGAACCACACAGTGGCCCTGGAGACAAGAAATTATGAAGATAATTACTGGCTCTGTTGGAGAAGACAAGGTCAGGTCTGCCTTTTCCTCCTAGGCCAGTGAAGACAGTGTGGAAGTAAGGTTCTAGGAAGTTAAGACGTTTGTAAGAGTATAAAGCGAATAAGTCATCACCATGAGAATTGATTCTGTTGTGGTGGAAGGTTCTGTGTTGGGCGTTGAGGTCAGCTAGAAGGTAGACTGGGATATGTGTATGATTGAATACTGTGTAGAGATCATGGAGTGGAATGGTAGTGTTGGGTCGAGAGTATGTAGTTCAGAAGATAATGAAGCCATGTATTGTGTTTATCTTAACTGCTAGAAAATGTTCGAATTGCCATGAGGTGGCGAGGTATTCGTGTTCGATGGTGTTGCGTTTGAGAATGGCGACTCCCTCGTGTCTACTGTCTGGAGACTGTCGTGATGTATACCCGTAATGTCTAATTTTATATCCGTTGGTGATACATGTGATGTTAAGTATCACAACATCGGGTTTTTTCTCTTCGAGGAGAGTGGCAATCAGATGACGGCCATCGTGATAGCTGCGCACGTTAAATTGTAAGATTTTTAGTATTTTACGACTTATGGAAATTTATTGGCCTTCTGCATCTTTGGTCGATGAGGGCCACTGACGAACCGTTGGAGTGTTTCACGTCTATCATTTTTCTAGTCTTTGGGTCGGGATATATCTGGTGAGGGGTCAGGAGAGGGGAGACGGGAGGGGAGAGTGTCATTGTCGACGAGTTGAAGGTTGATGTTGACCGTAGGTGGGTTGTCTGGTGTGTCGACAGGCTCAGGTGATGGGGCTCCTCTGGGAGGGTTAGGCGCGGGACGGAGGGAGGGGGAAGGGGGAAGGTGGGGATTGGTGAGTGGAGGTTCGTGTGTGGGGGAGGGGGGGCTGTCGTGGGGGTGGATGTTGGGACGGTGGGGGTGGGAGAGGAATCGATATTTGGAGAGACAGATGGATTGTTTGTGTTGGGTTGGGGGATTGTGGATGGAGTTGTGTTACGGGGTGCGGAGGGGGTATTGAAAGTTGGGAGGGCGACAGGTTGAGTTGTTGGGGGAGAGTTGGGAGTGTTACTGGGGGTCTCCTGGGATATGTTTTCGTTAGGGGACAGGGTGGCGGACGAGACAGCGGTCGGGGAGGGATGGTTGTTGGCGGGGGAGCTGAGGAGATCAGGTGGAGTTCGCATATTGGGTAGGTTGTTATGAGCAAGCAGCAAATCGAAAATTCTGATGAATTCTGACTTATTTTCCCTGCTCATGAACAACGCTTTTAGGTAGCACGCATGCATCCTACCTGGTAGGGTGAGGAGGTCTGAAGAACTGGTAGTTGGGATAGGAGAAGGTTGGGTGGCAGGGGGAGGAGCAGCAGCAACTGTTGCGTAGAGGTGAGGGTTTGTGGAAGGAGGTGAGTTGGATTTTTGTGCCTGACGCACTGCGCGAAGCTTCTCCTTCTTACGTGGGCACAGCCCAGATACAGCAACGTGTTCACCTTTACAGTTGACACACTTCGCTGCCTGAGCCTTGCACTCAAGAAAACCATAACCAGTTTCCGCGCATTGACTACAGGTTTGGTGGGGTTCCTTACGGCTCTTAGTCTCATGTCCGTATTGCAGACATTTGTAACATTGTTGAACGTCGAGATATTCATCTTTTTTCAGGTATTTTGCTGGCATAGAGATCATGGGGAACAGGATTCCTCGGGAGAGCAGGCGATCGGCCTCGGTCGGGTTTGAACATTGTATCTTTATTGATCTGGAGTTATTCAGTTTATATACGGTGATGATGTTAACGTCATTGTTTTCACCATTGATGGCTTCAACAATCTCCGAAGGGCTGAGGGACAAGATAGATGCATCAACATTGTAGGCAATAATAGTACATCTAGCTTGAAGGGGGCAGCGGTCCTGAAAGATCTGGTAGTTTTTTTAGCTAGTTCATCAAGGAGAGGCTTAGATAGGATTCCATCTAAATCACTATCTTTGCCCTAGCAAATCTTAAACTGGTAATTGTTCGAAGGGAATTGAATAACCCTAGTAGGACGGATCTCAGTGGTCTAAAAGACGATGGACAGAAGTTCGAACGTGGAAGGGGGCGGGGGGACAATCAGTTTTGAGGGATTTTAGACGTATGTCGGGCGGCATGTTGGTGGCATCAGTGTCCTAGTGCTTGAAAACGTGAGTGAGGGACGCTCGACGGTCCAAGGTAGGGGAGAGGTAAGAGATAGTGTGAGGGTCTCCACCCCGTCAGGTGAGAACAGGTCCACTCCAGCCTCCACTCCTCAGGAAAATGAGTTTTCCAGAATGGGGTGGGGAAGCTGGGGTAGAGATTGCTCAAGCCAAACGGTCGAGAGATGGATGATGGATGATAAAAATAAAAAAAAAAAGGGATATGAAGATGGACTGGAGGCAACGCGGGGGTGTGGGGAGCAGCGAGGGTGGTGAGGGAACAGCCTGCCGGCGTCGTCACCGTAACGGTCTCCCGCGGGAAGGACCAACGCGGGAGGCAACGTTACAATCCACTTCTTTCTTCTGTCTTCTCTCTTCTGTCTTCTCTCTTCTTTCTTCTCTCTTCTGTCTTCTCTCTTCTTTCTTCTCTCTTCGTGAGATCTGGCGGTTAATCCTCCATCAACCATGTGGCCGAAACAGGAGCAGCAAGAACCTTCTCGAATGGCAAGAGAAGAAGGGAATACGATGATAGAAAGGTCCCTTTACAATTAACACAGGTTGCTGCCTGAGCCTTACACTCACGAAAACCGTGATCAATTTCCGCACATTGACTGCATGTCTGGCGCTGAGCTTTGCAGCTCTTAGTCTCGTGTCCGTATTGTAGACATTTAAAACCTTGTATATCGAGGTATTGGTCGGGTTTGTGGTATTTGGCAGGCACTGAGATCATGGGAAACAAGATTCCCCGGGAGAGTAGGCGATCTGTCTCGGTCGAGTTAGAGCATTGTATTTTAAGTGATCTTGAAGTGTTCAGTTATCTCTATGGGGTTAAGGGACAAGATAGATGCATCAATATTATTAGCACTATCGATGCATCTAGCTTGAAGGGGGTGGTCGTAAGCTTGGATAGGATCTCATCTGGATCGCTATCCTTGCTTAAACATATTTTATATAGATATTTATTAGTAGGGGATTGAATAACCCTACTGGGACGGACCTCAGTGGTCTTAAATACAATCGTTAGTAATTCGAACGTGTAAAGAGGGGGGGGGGGGACTTTCTGTTTTAATCAATTTTAAACGAATGTCAGGAGGCATGATGGCATCAATGTCCTAATGCCGAGGAAACGTAGGTGAGGGACCACAACCCCACTCCAGGGAGGACCCTGCACTATCACAGGGTAACCCAGGAGGCTCGGCGGGAGTGGTAAGAATGTGAGGGTCTCAACCCCGTTAGGTGAGAACAGGTCCACACCAAGCCTCCGCTCCTCAGGAAGTAATTTTCCTGAATGGTGTGGGGAAGCTGGGGTAGAAATTGTTCAAACCTAACGGTCGAGAGGTGTTCGATGATGGATGGTAAAAAAGATAGAAAAAAGCTCGAGAGAAATGGACTGGAGGCAACGTAGGGTGGAGAGTGAGTTGCCTTTATATCCCACACTCTAGCCAAGGTCAGTCTCTCTCTGGTGTTCACTCGCAAAGCATCTCATGGTGTCACGGACGGCAGTTGCGGACTGACAGCGTGAGCTACACTGTGTTATAAACGTGTTATGGTGATACAGAAGACTGCAGCATAGAGGGACAACCAGGGCCATATTCTCCGTGCAGCGAAACCTCCTCAAACAGTTTTGACAACAGGAGACAGAAGGTCATAAACACAAGAAAAACCTTCAAATGTCCTGAGTGTCAGAAAAGCTATACGAAACATGTCTATCTTCATAGGCACATGAAATTACATACTTTTGAAAGGACATATCAGTGTAAAGAATACCAGAGTACCTTCTCCCGAAAGAACACTTAGTGTTGCAGATGAAAGTTCACATTGGACAAAAGCAATATCAGTGTTCAGAGCGTCAAAAGTATTTTTCTAAGAAATGTGATTTAAAGAAACACTTGAGAATCCATACTGGTGAGAACCCATACCAATGTTCAGAATGTCAAAAAAAAGTTTTTCTTTTGAAAGTAAGTTAGTGACACACCTGAGAGTTCACACGGGCGAGAAGCCATAGCAATGTTCAGAATGTCATAAAACCTTTTCTCAGAAAAGAAAATTAGTGAGACACCCGAGAGTTCACACCGGCGAGATGCCATACCAATGTTCAGAATGACAAAAAACTTTTTCTCAGAAAAGTAAATTAGTTAGACACTTGAGAGTTCACACAGGCGAGAAGCCATACCAATGTTCAGAATGTCAAAAAAGTTTTTCTCAAAAAAGTCATTTAGTGACACACCTGAGAGTTCACACAGGCGAGAAGCCATACCAATGTTCAGAATGTCAAAAAACTTTTTCTCAGAAAAGTAATTTAGTGACACACGTGAGAGTTCACACAGGCGAGAAGCCATACCAATGTTCAGAATGTCTGAAAAGTTTTTTTTCTAAAATTGGGATAGTGACACACCTGAGAGTTCACACGGGCGAGAAGCCATACCAATGTTCAGAATGTCAAAAAAAAGTTTTTCTCAGAAAAGTAATTTAGTTACACACCTGAGAGTTCACACGGGCGAGAAGCCATACCAATGTTCAGAATGTCAATGAACTTTTTCTGAGAAAAGCAGTGTAGTGACACACCTGAGAGTTCACACAGGTGAGAAGCCATACCAATGTTCAGTATGTAAAAAAAAGTTTTTTCTCGGAAAAGTAATTTAGTTACACACCTGAGAGTTCACACAGGCGAGAAGCCATACCAATGTTCAGAATATCAAAAAACTTTTTCTCAGAAAAGTGCTTTAGTGACACACCTGAGAGTTCACACAGGTGAGAAGCCATACCAATGTTCAGAATGCCAAAAAACTTTTTCTCCGAAAAGTGCTTTAGTGACACACCTGAGAGTTCACACGGGTGAGAAGCCATACCAATGTTCAGAATGTCAAAAAACTTTTTCCCAGAAAAGTAATTTAGTTACACACCTGAGAGTTCACACAGGCGAGATGCCATACCAATGTTCAGAATGTTAATGAACTTTTTCCCAGAAAAGCAGTTTAGTGACACACCTGAGAGTTCACACAGGTGAGAAGCCATACCAATGTTCAGAATGCCAAAAAACTTTTTCTCAGAAAAGTGCTTTAGTGACACACCTGAGAGTTCACACAGGTGAGAAGCCATACCAATGTTCAGAATGTCAAAAAACTTTTTCTCAGAAAAGTACTTTAGTGACACACCTGAGAGTTCACACGGGCGAGAAGCCATACCAATGTTAAGAATGTCAAAAACAATCCTATAACAGAGGTAATTTAGTAAAATGTCTGAGAGTTCACACAGCCGAGAAGCCAAACAAGTAAAAAGAATATCAAAAAACCTTTTCTGGTATAAGTACTTCAGTGACACATCGAGAGGTTACACAAGCGAGGAACCATAATAGTGTTCAGAATGTCAAGAAACTCTCCCTGGTAAAAGTGCTTTAGTCAGACACCTGAGAGTTCACAAGGCAAGAAGCCATACCGGTGTTCAGAATGTCAAAAACAATTTTCTTGAAGAGGTGGTTAAGGAAGACATCGGAGAGTTCACACAGGGCAGAAACCATACTTATGTTCAGAATGTCCTAAATGTTTCTCCCGAAAAAGCAGTATAGTAAAACGTAAGGTAGTTGAACGCATTCAAGATCTCATGTGGTGAGAACCGGCCACGACCCGCGTGTACTGGAGCGACTCATGACGTCACACCCATCTTTACCAAGATCACAGAGGACCCCACCAGGGAGGTCAGGCGCCAAACAGGTGAGACCACACAATGATAAACAAATGATATTGTTTCATCTCTGGTACTATACTAGTATTTCTGTAAAATAATATTACTCTCTCTCTCTCTCTCTCTCTCTCTCTCTCTCTCTCTCTCTCTCTCTCTCTCTCTCTCTCTCTCTCTCTCTCTCTCTCTCTCTCTCTCTCTCTCTCTCTCTCTCTAATAATCATTATTAACTGCATAGTATGGAGCCCAAAACTAAACCGCATGATTCAAATGTGAGTCTCACCAATTCAAGATAATGTTGTAATAATACTCTAGGAGTTTCATTGCTAACAGTCCCATTAATGAACCCAAACATACTATTAGCCTTATTACACACTTTAATACATTGTTGCCGCGGCTTAAGATCCTCGCTCACTCCACCTGAAGTACGTGGCATTGTTAATCTGATTAACATGTAATGGCAGACCTGAAAATACACACACACACACACACACACACACACACACACACACACACACACACACACACACACACACACACACATACACACACACACGTACAAATTCTCTCTACTTCTCTCTTTTCATTTCTCGTATCTTTTATTTTTTGCATTATACACAATAACTACTCCTATATTTGTTCTCTTTACTCGTATATTTCAATTAGGTAAATTAAAGCTTAAGTCCATGTAATTTGTTTAGTAAATCGTAATGAGATCTTTTTCCCCTCTGTGTCTGTTGGACCCGAGGAAAGTAAAACCATTCCTCATTATTGACAATAGTGTTTTAGGGTTAAGTAAGCAATGGTTTCATCAATATAGACTTTGGTAAAGAGAAATTGATATCAAATCTAAGAAGTTCATGATCAGGCAAATAAATGATCCTAGCCCTCTTAGCAAAATCTAATCTATTATTTACATTATATGGCGAGATTCTTTTTCCTTTACCGTAGCTGAGATGCCCCTACCCTCAAAAACTTTCATTGACTTAATGAAACTTTGTTGACAATAACGTTTTCCAAGATGCTGAGGGTGATTCTTATTGAAAGAAATTCGGTTTAGCCATGATAAATTCCCTCACTCCCATTCTCAGTAACTTATTCATGGAATACTGAGATCCAAACTTCAGTTAGTAACAGTCCAAAAATATGGTTAAGATACGTTAACGATGTGTGGTCCTTATGGCCATCTTACCAAGATCATGATGTTTTCTTTAATGAATTACGATTCATCCCACCATCAAGTTTAAGACTAAATGGAAACACAAAGGCAAATCACCCTTCCTTAATGTGGTGATAATTAGGTATTTTGATTAGTTATCCTTTAAGATCTACAGGAAGCCTACCAGTGCTGAGAGTTATATTCATTATTTTTCAGGATGTGGGAAAACAGGATCCCAGCTCCAGGTGTGGTGTGCAGGAACAGTTCCCCAGTGCTACGTCTGGTGTGTGAGGGACACAATACCTATGTGTGAGATGTGATGTGTGAAGGAACGCCATGCCCAAGCAGAGATACGGAACTCTTATCACAGTATCCTCATCCCGGTACAAGCTTGCGGTGTGTGGGACATAGTACTACCTGCCAGGTCTGGTATGTGAGGAACAGAGTACCTCAGTGCCAGTGCAAAACTGGTGAGTGTGAGATAAAATATTTTAGTGTCATATGTGGTGTGTGGTGAGACAATGCCCCAGTGTCAGTGTAGGTGTGGTGTTACACCGTCCTAGTGCTATGTGGGTGTCTGGTGACAGTACCCCAGTGTCAGTGTTGATGTGGTGGTAAAGTACCTTAGTGCTAGTGCAGTGACTGTTGACACCGTACCTTAGTGTCAGTGAAGGTGTAGTTGTACAGTACCCTAGTGCCAGGTACAGTGCTGGTGACATATTACCCCAGTGTCAGTGTAGGTGTGGTGTTACACCGTCCTAGTGCCTTGTGGGTGTCTGGCAACACAGTACCCCAGTGTCGGTGTAGGTGTGGTGGTACAGCGCTCAAGTGCCAACACTACCTTCCTTCACCACCTACGTACACTACTCACCCTCACTGCCGACCTACAAGACCTTCCTTCACTACGGTGAGGTGTCTGGTGACATCAGTACCCCAGTGTTAGTGTAGGTGTGGTATGGTAGTACAGGACCCTCGTGACAGGTGTGGTGTGTGGTGAGACACTACCACAGATTTAGTGTATGTGTGGTGCCACAGGACCCTTGTGCCAGGTGCAGTGCCTAGTGACACAGTACCACAGTGCTAAGCCTGTTGTGTAGTGACACAATCGCCAAGCTTCTCTGCAGGTCTGGTCTGCAGAGACACGTTGCCAGTCTTGATGTTTGAGGACAAACTATCTCAACATTAAGTCTGGTTTATGGGAAATTCAGTATCTTGTACTATCCATGATGAGTGTAGAATACAGCAGCCCAGTGCCTGGTCTAGTGTGTGGGAGGCATACTGCCTCACTCCCAGGTCTGGTTTATAGTAACACAGGTGTCACCCTCTTGCTCACATATGATCATCTCTGGTGGGTGTCTGCGACTTATGTAACTTTATGTCCACAACCTTTTGATCATATCTAAACATTATGGCCTCAGTAAACCGTGCAAGAGATTACTTGATTTGTAAAAATTCTCACTATAGAAATATCAATAATTTTTTAAAAAAGTGTTGATTTACGGTGTGTTTATTGTATTAGTGATATGTTATCAAAGAAATAAATTACCTTTTAATCAATCTTTTCTTTTATTTTTTTTTACTTGCCTGATCAGTAGTGTATGTCATTTCACTTGCATCTCCATATGAAAACAACAGCAGGACACATGTTATTTTCATTGAAAATTAACTATACATGGTGGTAAGTACAGACGTACAGTACAGTACATGTAGAGCCTCAACATTAAGCCAGGAGAGCTCAGGTTACTGGCTGCAAGCAAATGTGACGAAACTCCTGAAGGAAAGTGACTTTTCCCTAAAATAAGCTCACTGTAGGTAAGTTGTCTGTTTATTGCCATTAGACTGTGTAGAAAACCTTAATACTTATGTGTGGTGGTAACGAGTGGCAACAGTTTGCAGTGTTACACTTGTCGCTGCACCTAATACTAATATTGAACTGTGCATTGTTTTACTGTCATTGGTTCATGACATAAAGTATTCTAGATATTGTTAATGTTCGGAGGCTACGTAACTAAATGTCAGTGTGAGAAAGCATCTGTAGAAGATATTATGTGATTGCTATTTCTGAATCTTGGTTTGATATAAAATAGATAGACTTCTTTGCCTAATACGCAATTCCAGGGTATAATCTTTAATAAAAACATGGTAAATAATGTAGGCGGTAATGTTTGGCCTTTGTTAAAGATCATCTTAATCTTGTGATGAATAAAATGTACCCGATGGGAATGTCGATTTCATTTTGCATAGATTAAAGATGAGCTTCGTAAGAAAATAACAGTAGGACAAACACCAGAGAAAGACGACAGATTTTATGATCAGTTTGCAGAAATTTGTGATGAACAAGATTCTGTCGTAAAAGACTTAAGTGCAAGGTTGGGGCGAATGTCTCTTTCCACCAGCTTCGGGTGCGGATCCACGTAGATTTGCTTGATATTTCCATAATCCAATTAGTTGAGAAACCTGCTCGTGACGTTGATAATGTTGAAGATTGAGGTAAGTTTGTTACAATTCAATAAATGTTATTTCTTTTATGAAAAGAAAGATTATTGTCTGGATATCCATAGAAAAAGCATCTCAGTGATTGTATGGGTGAAGTGTACATACATATCTAATTGTAGGTGGAGGCCAGTATAGAGCGCACAGTGGGTAAAATACATCAACATAGGAGAGTGACGGGGGAAGGCGAGCGGGCTCAGGCACCCCAAGGGTACACTCCCTTCAGAGGTGGGTCTAGGATACATCAATTACAGTATACTAAGCGATACTGATAGTAACATAGATAACAACGTTTGTGTAACACAAAGAAGGTATAACACGACATACAGTATACTGATAGTAACATAGATAACAACGTCACAAGGTATGACACGACATACAGTATACTGATAGTAACATAGATAACAACGTTTGTGTAATACAAAGTAGGTATAACATAAGTCATACAGTATACTGATAGTAACATAGATAACAACGTTTGTGTAACACAAAGAAGGTATGACACGACATACAGTATACTGATAGTAACATAGGCAAGAACGTTTGTGTAATACAAAGCAGATATAATTAAGTGATACAGAATATCATCTTAACAGTGTTCCGTATTCATGGGTAAGTGATGAAACATTTTAGACTTACATTATATACATAAGAATACATCTATACAGAGAATAAGTGTGTATTTGAAATAGGGCACAATATGGTGTACAGTCGTTAGCAATGATAGCAATATAAAAGGTCAAAGGTCATACACTTCGACATACACATACCGAGTATGTATATGTCAACTTAGCTGGTAACGCTGTAAAGGGGGAGGAGCAAGAGGACATGGAACACAGTAGAGTGACGTGAGCTATTAAGTGTTGCAGGTGCAAATGGTTAGTGCAAGTATTATAAGGGAAAGCAACAATGATTTTTATTATCTGATCAGAGGTAATCACAGACGTGTAAAGGCAGCGATATCACTGGCCAGAGAAGGTTGGGTGAAAACATGGTTGGGGACGTTAGGGAGACTGGGAGGTGTAGCAGAGGGAGAGGATGAGTGTCTAGAGGTCACAAGACATTACTATTTTCCAATGAATGTTGCTTGTTCATGTTTGACACAGTTGTTGTGTTTATATATAATATATGGTACACAGAATCTTGCATGGACTTCCACAATGGACACTCGCTAATAAAGTGTCCTGTAACATAATCATTACGTGATGAATGACAGCTGCTGAACGACTTTAACAATTGGTCTTATCAATACGACCAAAATTACTTTACTTAACATTCGTTATCACTTATACAAAACATACTACCGGACCAATCTGCATGAACAATTTGACTGTACTATAAGTGGCCATCTATTTAACAGTTCGCATCACTCTCCTATGTTCCTCATATCCTTACTTCTCCCCATTATAGTGCTTTTCAGCTCAGATGACATATTCGTACTAGGTAAGTGGTCTTGAATTTATGTGGTCGAGGAAATTGTATATGGGACATGCAGTCATAAAATGTACTGGCACTGGTCATGTTAACAGTGACGATAATAAAAGGAAAGTTAAGGTACAGTATACATGGGTCATTCAGTAAGAGAATGTACTTTTACTGGGAATGGTTACATCAGTTTCCAAATATTGATCACCGTGAAATTACATTTGAGGTCACTTTCAACATTGCATGGAATGCTAGTCAACATGAGTCGTAAAAAAAGATACCAGATTTTAGACTGTCAGATGTTTGTGATTTCCGCATTGCTTTTGACTGTCAAATCCTAATTGATTTGGTTGCTTAACATGACACGAACGTAGCTAGGAAAAGCTTCAATAAAACTTTCAAAGTAATCGAGGGTACAAATGTGCCAGGGCGGAGTAGACTTCGTTTTGCAAAACGAAACTAATGTGGTGAAAGGATGAAACGAAGAGATGCCATTTGTTGAAGAAAGTAACACATAAAAAATGAGACCTGCAAAACATGATGGACTATACTGTATAAATTTGCGTAAATTAAGATAATCATACGACAGGCTATACATCAATATGAAGGTAATATTGCCGAAAATGCAAATTGATTAATGCTTTTCATAGTTATGTTAGAAGCAAGAATCACTGCTTAATCATTTGGTTCATTCATTACGGAAAACGATGACTTAATTCCAGAGAACGAAGCTATGGCAAGAATCATGTTTTTCCTCACTGTATTTGTATTTACAATCAAAGACACAGCTTATGTCCTAAATCCAATTTCATTGATAAGAAAGTACAGTGTATTTCAACTTTCTTACATAAAAGTTAAAGAAATACTATCAGAAACAATGGAACAAAAGAAACCAAACGGCAGACCTGGATAAGTTTTATCCGAGGGAATAATAAGCCCGTGATGACTGCTCTTGTCAACAGTTCACCTGCTGTCGGTAATGTCTCACGGGAATGTAGGTATATTCATTCACAACACAAGGATGGATGTCATGTGGTTCCATATGCCTTTTTCTTGCCCAGAGAGAAATATTACTTATGGACTTTACAGGAAGAGATTTTAGGATTTGCACTGGATCAGTTAGAGGTACTTTAACGGGAGAGGGAAATGTTAGACTGATCGGGATTGGAGTTGGAGCAGATAGAGCCAAAATGATTAGCTCTTTCAGTAAGAGATACAGCTAAAAGTGTCGTCAAATTGTATAAACGAAGGAAATGTAATGTCATATAAACTGTTTGAAATATTTCTAGCTAAATATAAAAAATAATCCGGATGAAGATACGTTGTTGTATTTACAGTGGATAAAGAAATAGTTTGCCTCACGAATAACATGAAATTTTTTTAGGATTTTAGACGAATATTAAGGTCGAATGAGTGTTGGAGGAAGGAGAGACTCCCAGGTCAAATTTGTTTGGTCTCTTGGACAAATGGCCCCAGAACTATGATGGTTGTACAACGAATTGGAGAAAAGGGTTATTATAGGGGATGAAGGAATATATGCCTCTATTCACGCAGCAATAACTTAACCTATAAGCTCAGGATATATAGGAACATCGCCCTAAGAAAGGCAGTAATCTTTCCATGGAAGCTCACACAAATGAAGATCTTTTTATAGTTACCTCAAAATGCTGTGATGTAGGGTGGCCAACTAATGGAGGAAGTAACATAGTGAGGAGACACCAGAGTGTGGTCAGATAAACGAATTGTGTAGGTGTTACAGGAGGGACTGGAGAAGAAAAATGACAGGTCCAGAGTATTGGGATAGAGGTTGTGACGGTCTGGAAAATGAGTAAAGTGGCTGATCATCTGGTCTAAATTATCATGCGTTGAAAACAAACAATCAAACAAACCTGCGCGCGCGCGCACACACACACACACACACACACACACACACACACACACACACACACACACACACACACAAACACACACACACATATATATATCTGCGTATGGACCTTCCAACTGTTCTCTGTGATGTGAGCTAAAACCTCCCAAGTAGAGAACCTCCGCTTGAGGATGAGAGAATGTCGCTGCCTCGTGGAGGAAATATAGACAGTCAAAGAAAGATATACAGTGTGAAGAGTCAGGAGAGCAGGAGGTGAAAACAGAAGTGTTGGTTGGGAGACAGATTCTCAACCAGATAACGTCAGTGTCTAGACATTCTAGGTTCATGAGACGTGCAAATGGCCGGTTGATTTTGGAAGAAGCACAGACTTCCTTTGTAACGACAATGTAAATGATTATAGTTAGAAATGTTAAATGGTTATTGAAAACACAGTTGTTAGACAATTGAGTGTCATACAGAAGGACTAGTATATTAGAAGTACTGGCCAGATGGTGCTCAACAGAAGAAAGGTTAATAGAATGACCGATAATGTCGGTAACATGAATGAAATATGAGTATTTTTTCTTCATGGTGAGCACAATAAACTAGTCGGTGAGAGCGGCACAAATCAGATCAATCATTTAGATGGGCAAAGGTCTTGGGAGGGGCGTCACTGCTGCTGCCTGAGCCCTCCTCCCTCTCGTTGAGAGCAGAGACGGGCGGGATTCCGGGGATTCTTTGCCACCCATTATGGAAAGTAGATCTATAAGCTTGTCACTCTTGTTGTTTGCATATGAAGGTTTTCTTATAGGACAAAGAACGGAAAAATGAATAACGTTAATACGGAGAGTAAAAATGGATAGTGTTTCTTTACTGTACATGTAAGGTGAAGATGAAACTCATTACGAACTGACTATCGGCCATTCCTCAAGTGTTGCTATTACTGTACTTCTTACTCTGAAATGAGAGAGAAAATGAGTAAGGAAAAAGAAATTAGTGTGAGAAGACACAGGACTTGGTACGCATCCTGAATATGAGTGAGGTGAATCTATGAAGGGAGAGATGAAGATCATGGATGAACAAAGTGGGATTTGTGTAGATGAGACGGATGTTAACATGCAAGACCGTATGGAAGTGCAGTGAGAAGATTCTGCATCGGTCACCCTTCCAAACAGTACAAGAGAGAAATGGACATATACAAAGTGGCAAATTCTCTTGTCAAGCCTACGTCTCTCAGACAACACCTGACATAGTTACTTTGTCATTATTCTTAAAACATTCTATTTAGGTTTTGAATCTGATTTTTTCCTCCTCTAAGGACTTCCGTAACCATTGCACCTTCTCCCTTACTATCAAAGCAATAAGTGGATGAAACCATTTGCTTTTAGCTCAGTAATGGCATATAGCCGCTTGTGTCCTTGGCACATTGGATACAGCCTCAAAGATGCAATTTGTTGCTATGTTCTCTGACATCAGACTGTGGATGATACAAGGCACAAACACGCTGTATAACCTGTTAATGAATAATGCTTCTCTTGATTGTTATCAATTTCTTCAGTGGGTAGAATATGCGTACTCCTGGTGGTTGTTTTGAAGAATTTGCTTTAGAGAAATGTATACAGAGAGTAAAATTTGTGTGTGGCATTTACTGATCTGGAAAACGCGTATGGTGGGGATGATTTAGATGCCTTATGGAAGGTTATACGATAATATGACGCAGGAGGACGTTTACTAGATTCAGTGGCTGTTATCAGGAGAGCAAGGCATATGTGAGGGAAGGAAAATGGGTGATTCCAAGTGTAGACGGATCTTTGCCAAGGGTTTCTGATGTTAACATGGGTGTTTAACCCGTTTATTGATGCTGTGGTGAGGGAGGTTAGTACGAGGGTCATAGTGTATCTATAGTATGCTGAGTATGGGGGTGGCTGGGAGATGAGCCAGCGGTTGTTTGCAGATGATATGGCTCAGGTGGCAGATTCGAGTAATAAATTACAAAAGCTAGCGTATGAATTAGTGTTTGAAAGGAGGATGTTGAGAGTTTATGTTAGTAAGATTGAGGTTATGTGGTTTAGCAGAGGGTAAGATAGGCTTGTCTGAGTGCATGTTTGAGTGATGAGAACATAGAAGTGGAGTGTTTTAGATACATGAGACGGATATGTGGGGATTCAAGTGATCCATCGGGTGTGTGAGGGGCCAAAGGACCATGGTGCAATATGGACTATGTGTAAAGAAAATTCATTGTGTGTGAGGATAAAGATTATTATGTTTGACGGTATTATAGTCCCGATAGTGTTGTGTGGGTGCAAGTCTTGAGCCCTAAATGCAAAAGAATGGAGAAATGTGAGTGTGTTGGAAATGAAGATCTGAGGAACAACGTGTGGCGTAAGAAGGGTTGATCATGTGAGGAATGACAATGTAAGAGAGAGGTGCGGTAGTCATCGTAAGCCGTGTATGATTGACGGAGCTGAATAGGGTGTACTGAAACGGTTTAGGCATATCTAAAAAACTAATGAAAAGAAACTGATAAAGAGGACATACTTGTCAGAAGACGAGGGAACAGAATGACTGAAGAGCCTGAAAAGGAGATGGAAGGAGTGAAAAAGGGTTTAAGTTATCTGGGTCAAGACATGCAAGAGGGTGAGAGGTGTGCAAGGTACAATTTGAGCGATGTGGAGTTCAGGGAACTACATGCTGTCAGTGGGCTGAACTAGGATATATGACAAGATCAGGGGTATGCTGTATGTGGTACTACTATAAAAGGAAGAATATCTCTGCCTAAAATGACTGTGTACACTTGATCGCCTGAGACTTCATCCATTAACCATTACCTCAGCAGACACTTATATCATCTCAACTTCGATCCAGTTTCATCGGAAAGACATTAGGCCACTTTAGATCGAGTAATGATGTCTTCTTCTTACGTTATCATTTTAATAGTCTGGTTATAGTGCGCTCTCTTACTGTGTCTGATCTGGGACAGCCACCCTTCTTTACTACAGCCATCATCATCCTCCCCAACATTATACCGTAATACACATTCATGTCTGAGTTTCCTTGCATGATTACTCCAGACCGACAAGTCTTATAACTTACTGATTCTTTCCTGTGGTATTCTACGTGTCATCATATGTTAGTAGTTACAGAGTAACAACAAAGTCATAAATGCTATTTGTGTCTACATTTCATGAATGTTTGCGGCAATATGATGCCTTAAGGAGTATGAGAATATCACTAGAGCAAAAACTAAGAGCCAGCGGGAGGTTGTGGGCATACAGAAATATCTCTGTAAATAGATATGTGAAGAGATAGCTTCATCTGGCGTACTATGATTGTCTTCTTTGTGCGTATTTCTAGATTCTCACTTACCCATGATGTGGGTTGTCTAAGCATATCCTTACTTCTTCTGGGAAGAGTAACATAACACCATCACCAGGATGATCTAGATCATCAGTGTACAATATGTAATGTCACTTGAGACGCTGATCACTTCACAGGATCCCTTGCGTTAAGAATGGATCATTTCCATTATTATCGTCAGTAGTATTGTCATTATTATTATCATTCCTATTACACGTAAGTTAATACTCACACACACACACACACACGCACACACACACACACACACACACACACACACACACACACACACACACACACACACACACGCACACACAAGTCACATGCACAGGAAGGAAGGGTTTGGTAAAAGATGATAAAAAGCAAAAGTATTTAAAATTGTCGTGACGAAGATATAGACGGCGCTCCAGCCAGCCAGCATTTGCAAGGTGCAAGAGAGCAAAGAACGAGTATATCAGGATAGAAACAAGGTATTAAGAATCTTTGAAATGAAGATTTTAGAAGGATCGATAAAATCTACAACTTTTCCAAAACTCATTAGGTTGTCAGATAACTAATTAGAGTAAGAAATTAGAAGGAAGAAGACGACATAAGGATACTCGAGGAATGAGTAACAAATTCAAAAGATTTTCCCCATTAGAAAACATTGTGGCAACAACACCAATGGGCTGGAATTAGGAGATTTTAGAAAACATTGAGATATCTAGAAAAGATTAACAGAATTCTAGGTGTTCACCCGTATGAGATTCATGGACCTGATGAAGTCTTATCACAGTGCTGAAGATGTATGCATATTTTCCAGATAAACCTCTGTAAAAGCTGCTCAAGATGTCGCTGTATAGAGACAAAATACCAAAAGAGTGGAAAAGGACATTATTCCTGTCTATAATTAACGAAACCCGAAAGAGGCAATGAACTACAAGCTGGTCTCAAATGGGAAGTTTGGTTTATAAGGCTTAGAAAAGATAATCACAAAGCAAATGAATGACTTTCTAAAGAGGAAAAATGACTCATGTGATGAACAATGTACAAAAGGTAAGGCTGAGTGGATGTTTGTATCTTGACTGCCAGAACGTTTGACACTGTGTCACATGGGAGGCTGATTAGGAGACTGGATCACTAGGCAGGAGTATGGGGAAACTCATTCAGTGGACAGAAGATTATCTTAGTGAAAGTGAACAAAGAACGCATGACAGAGGACCTCTCTCTTAATGGTTGAGGTCACCAGCCGAGTGCCGCAGGGTTTTGTTTTGGAACCATTACTCTTCTTGACCTATGGTAATGACTTGCTAGAGGATATAGACTCTTATTTGAATATGTTTGCAGCAGATACAAAGGACATTCGTGAAATGAAAAGCACGGATGATTGCATCAACTTACAAAAAGAACATGACAGACTCCAAAGTTTGTCTGATATCTGATTGATGAAGTTTAAAAACTCGAGTAAATATAAACCAGTGAGAATGGATCGTAGCGAAGGAAGGCCTCGATGTGGTTATCATCGAACAGAAAATAAGCTATAGTAAGCTAGTTGACATTGTCCCTGACCTGTCCCAAATGTCCCACCTAAGGCGAGTAGTTAAGGACACAAACTGTCTGCTGGTAAGTACTAGAATTCCACTAAAGTTCAGGGATAAGACAGTTTTGAAAACCTGTTCACATCAGACATAAGACCGAAACAAAAATAAGCTTCTCAATTTCGGTCACAGCACCTAGAGAAGAAGAGAGGAAATGGAGATGGTTCAGAGGATAGCAAGAAAAAATTACTAGAGTTAGAGAGATACGTTATAGGGAAAGACTGGAGGCACTAGAATTGATTTTTCTCTTTAAAAGTTCATATCTCCTGGACAGCTGTTATTCTACCATTG
Source organism: Panulirus ornatus (assembly GCF_036320965.1). Lineage (NCBI taxonomy): Eukaryota > Metazoa > Arthropoda > Malacostraca > Decapoda > Palinuridae > Panulirus > Panulirus ornatus. Next base: position 3,733,746 of record NC_092266.1, read on the forward strand.
AGCAATGGACTACAGTCCCTTTAAAGAACTAACTACCAATGTCTAATGAGTCTGATGAATTTGTTTCCCTGAACAGTGTATGTACTCCATTAGTAGTTGTTAATGTCAGTGGACACAAAGCCACTGAACTGCACCTCAGTGCCACGACTAGAGAGAAAAATGGCAGCAGCCTTAGTCTCTCGGTTTGGTTGTGGGATGGGCCCATGCAAGGGTAGATCGGGGGAGGTCAACCGGTGGTTGAATTTGACGGCTGACTTGTTCCATACTTGACTAGAATTACTGAATTAGTGGATCATAAAACTTTGAAACAATATACATGCATACTGAAGAACACATCACCAGTACAACTTTTCTTTGAAACAATCAATCTAGATATGCCAAGTAGGTTTCCAAGACTCGGTGGAGCAGTAGGCAACGCGTGAGTCTCATAATCTCAAGGTCGTGAGTTCGATCCTCACTTGGGGTAGTTTTCGGACTTTCATGTCTGGTGAACAAGATGCAAGTATTGTGGTAGATATATTATTGGAAGCATTGTGTCTTACCTCATAGTGTAGAATCATTATCAAGTTGTCTTGTTCTTATGTAACTGATCACTCCAACTGCAGAAAAGGAACCCAGATTTCCAGTGCCAGATTAACGCATGGGCCACCTCGGCCCGGGTCTTGGACTCCGGCCTTACAGGGGCCCCGCTGGTCATCCAGGTAAAAAAAGATGCAGCTCGGAAAACTGGTGGAACAGAGGCTGGTATGCAATATACAATATGGTGGCAAAATTTGACATAAGACATATTTCATAGAATCTGTGGAGACCGCAAATATCACCTGGTCCTGGGCCTCACTAAACATTAATCCGGCTCTGCAGGTTCCTGACTGGAAGCCAAATATCTTAACCGTGAAACTGTATTGATTCCTTCACTTACTCCTCGTTCACTTACTGACCCACTCACTCATTCAGTTTCTCTCTTTTGGCCCTCGTGACAGTGTTTCTCGGACTCACTCACCAAGAGTAATCAGGAGTCACTACAACACAAGCTTTTATTGTAAAAATTTATGTTTCGGTTAATTGATGATAACGTACTTGATAACTGTTGTATTCATTTACTTAGACATCTCTCTCTCTCTCTCTCTCTCTCTCTCTCTCTCTCTCTCTCTCTCTCTCTCTCTCTCTCTAAGAAGAAAATGCTTCCCATGCCGGGAATCGAACCCGGGCCTCCTGGGTGAAAGCCAGGTATCCTAGCCACTAGACCACACGGGACTGGAAGGGTCATGTGTATGTCTATGTGAACATCGCTCACCCACTCACTATTTCATCCATTCTCTCTGTTCTCTGGAGCGTATGGTTATTCACCAAAGTTTCTGTATTGATAATCAGCTGGCAGGCGTTACCTACCGAATCTATTACTCACACACACACACACACACACACCCACACACACACACACACACAAACATATCAACCATTTCATTTCAAATACAACCATCCTCTTCCGTACGTTTTCATCTATAGTCCACGCCTCGCATTTATAGCAGTTTAATAGTTAGCATTACTAATCATGAGTCAGCAGGGGCCAGCCCGGGGTAGGACATGCATGGGTTTGAATCCTCGGTGTGGCAGTCAGCTGACCCAACTCAAGTGTCCATCCTTCCCTCGGGACTGATCGATAATTGGGTACCTGGCTTATGGTGTGAATCTGCCACTGTATGTGTGTGTGTGTGTGAGTGTATGTGTGTGTGTGTGTGTGTCTGTGTGTCTGTGAGTGTGTGTGTGTGTGTGTACATGCACAAACAGGAACAAAGACTCAGTACATATGTACTATTCACATGAAACAGATGGAAACAATCACCACTGGCCGTATGAAACACCAACCTAGACCATCGAAATGATAGACCAGTGAGCTACTCCGCTCGTCCACCACGGGACAAAAGCATTCCATAGACCAGCCTATGGTCCTGTGGGATCCCCCGTTACCTCACCTCACATTAACTCTCACTGGATCATAGGCTGGTCAGAGGTGGACAGCTACCGTGGTGGCCGAGCGGTTTAGCTCACAACACTGTCATTTCGATGGCCAAGGTTCCAGTCCCGTGCGTTCAGTGGTGACGGTTTACATATACATATATTCATAAAAAAGAGCTCAAAGCATACACCTGGTGCACATACTTGGTCGTACTAAACCACACTGGGTGTGAGGCGGCTGGTTTGTCTAAGGCCAGAACTTGGGCCCCGGAATATCGTTGGTCCAGCACTAAACACATTATGCAGGATGGTTGTGTGTTTATGTGTAGGCGTTTGTTTGTCTGTTTATCTTGTCTAAATATGCCTGCCTCACTGTTCACTTCGATTACCATTAATTTCACGGGTCAAATGATATGACAATGTATCCATCAAGAGTATCAGTCTCCCAGGTTTCCTTTACTAATTCATCGTCTTCCTGAAGCTTAAAGTTCAATATATGAGAAGCTAATGACCTTCATTATCTCTAGTAAAGATAACACTGTGCTACTATCAGTCATCTATGCCAGCAGGTCTCATATCCTTCAGTTATAAAGGACAGTCATCAATTATGTCTTGAGGACTCACAAAACCTTATGTGGCTGTACACAGTATAATTGGTTGCATCATTCTTGTATCAACTGATACTTTATAGAGGTGCAATTTGGTTTTGAATTGCTCCTCTCTAAATCTTTACAATTTCGCGAGCTCCGCTCTCACAATAGCCGCTATAGATTGGATGTGATGGTTCATCCGTAGGTGAACATCATAACTTAGGCCCAGTACAGTGTTGGTATGTGAGATCGGTATGGGTAAATGACGGTGTATACGGGAGTGTAAGTAGACATTACTTATGTTGTATCTCTGACTTTCGTTAAAGTAGGATATGTTAGATTTTGCAGGATTTGACTTAATCCTCCATTTCAATTCCCAAAGCGAAACGTGGTCAATTTCCTCTCGAGTTCTACTGGTTAAGTGTGCGAGGGTTCTGGCTCTAATCAGTTGGGTAGCGTCATCTGCATATTGGAGAGTGATGGAGTCCGAGTGTGTAGGATTGGGAAGATCATTTGAGTAGTGTGTAAAGAGTGGGAACCAGCACGGAGCCTTGAGGTACACCAGCGATGAGGGGGAAGTAGTTTGAGTAAGAGTTTCTGTATTTGATTCGGGTTTTTCTGTTGCTAAGATTATTAGAAAGAAGTCTAATGGTGGGTTATAGGAACTGAAATTGGATGCTTAGTTTGTACCTCAAGCCATCATGCCAAACGGCGTCAAAGGTTTTCTTAACATCTTTTGTATGTCCGCGTGTTGATTTTTATGTAGTTGGTGATTATGTTAAGTTCATCTTGTGTGGAGTGATGTCGAAAGCCAAATTGTTTGTGTGAGAGTAGGTTGTTGTTCGTTAGGTGTTGTCTTAGTCTGTTGTTAAGATTCTTTGAAATGTCTTCCAGATGGACCCAAGTAAGATAATGGGTCTGTAGTTAATTGGGTCTCTCTTTGATTTATTGGGCTTAGGTATCATGGTGGTCGTTGCTGTTTTGAAATTCGCTGGGATTTAGCCTGAGGATAGTGCTGCGTTGAAGATGGAGGTTATGGCTTTGATAGTGTTGTCAGGGAGGTGGGTAAGTAGTTGGTAACCAATGCCTGAGATACCTGGGGCTACTTTGGGGATTTCAGTAGGAGGAATATGACCTCGCTCGATCTTATGGGAGTTGTGAGTAGGGGGTCGTCTGAAAGGAATTGCAGGTGTATGATTTGTTCTGCGTAAAAGTGACTGGGTCAGTTTTGTATATGTTTTGTGACAATTTGAGTGCTTTCGTCCGCCAGAGGATGTGGGGGATGTGGGTGAAAGATACCCTCCCAGTTTTTTTGTAAGATGTTGGCGATGTCTTATGGGTTATGATGTTGAGTGTTATCATTTACTCCATTAAATCTCTTTTGGGTATTCCTTTGAGTTTTCGGATTCGGCTCTAAAACTCCTGAGGGGATCTCCTGCTGTGGTGATTAGAGATTTCCAGTGTCTATTGTGGTCTTCTTTGAGGCTGTTGAGTGCGTGGTTTCGTAGGGAGGTGAGGCCCGGCCGTACGAGACCCAATCGATGTCTGTAATGATCAAACCGTCGACGGTAGTACGAGAGGAGTCTTGTTGTTTTGGGGGATGGAAAGGTGTATCTTGTGGTAAATGGGGATTTTGGGACAGATGCGTCAACTGCGTGTGTGATTGTTTGGTGTATATATTCTATTTCTGTCTATTAGTGTTACTGGGTGATTTTCATAGTTTGTGGTGTAAGTGCAATTAGAAAGAGTGTCTTTCAAGTTGCGCTAGTCTGCTTTTTTTGTAGTGGTAGTGTGAGGGTGGTGGAACGGGGATAGGGTTAGATGAAAGGTGAAGAAAGAGAAGGATGTGGTCGGAAACACACAGTGGTCCTGGAAAGAAAAAGTAATGAAGATAATTACTGGCTCTGTTGGAGAAGACAAGGTCGGGTCTGCCCTTTCCTCCTGGGCCAGTGAAGATGGTATGGAAGAAAGGTCCTAGGAAGATGAGACGTTTGAAGGAGCATAAAGCGAATAGGTCATCACCGTGAGAATTGTTTCTGTTGTGGTGGAAGTTTTGTGTTGGGCGTTGAGATCACTAGAGGGTAGACTGGGATATGAGTGTGACTGAATACTGTCCAAAGACCGTGGAGTTGAATGTTAGTGTTGGGTCGAGAGTATGTAATGCAGAACATAATGAAGCCATGTATTGAGTTTACTGCTAGAAAGTGTTCGAGACGCCATGAAAGGGTTATTATTCGTGTTCGACAGTATTGCGTGTAAGAATGTCGACTCACTCGTGTCTACCGTCTGAAGACGGTCGGGATGTATATCCGTAGTGTCTAATTCTACACCCATTAGTGATACATGTGATGTTAATTATCAAAACATCGGGTCTTTTCTCTTCGAGGAGAGTGGCAACCAGATGACGGCCATTGTGGTAGATGAGCACATTAAACTGCAAGATTTTAAGCATTTTACGATTTTGGGAAGTTTTATCGTTCTTTTAATTCTGTGTTCAATGACAGCCATTGGCATTCCGTTGAGGGTCTTCATGTGAACTTCGGTGGAGGTTTGTCTGGTCTTGGGTCGGCAACTTCCTAGGAGGGGTTAGGGAGGGGGAGAGTCATTGTCGACGTTGTAAGCGGTTGTCTGGTGAGTCGGCAGGGTCAGGTTCTGTGGCTCCTCTGGGAGGGTTAGGTGCGAGAGGAGAGGAGGTGGAGAGGAAGGAGGGGGGGGGGGGGGGAAGGGATTGGGAAGTGAAGGTTCGGGAGGGATGGTCGGGGGGAAGTGGCAGTTGTGATGGTGAGTGTGGAAGAGGAACTGGTAAGTGGAGAAATGGATGGGTTGTTGGTGTAGAGTTGAGGGATGGTGGGTGGAGTTGTGTTAGGGGGTGCGTGGGAGGTATTGGAAGGGTGACAGGTTGTGTTTCTGGGGGAGAGTTTGAAGTGTTACTGGAAGTATCCTGGGACATATTTGCGTTAGGGGTCAGGGAGACGTGTGACAGGAGCCTGGGAAAGATGGCTGTTGGCGGGGGAGGTGAGGAGTTCGGGTGGAGTAAGTACATTGGGCAGGTTGATGTGTGCTGGCAGCAAGTCGAAAATCCTGACAAATTCAGACTTGTCTTCCTTGCTCAAGAACAGTGCTTTGAGGTAGCACGCATGCATCCTTCCTTGTAGGTGAGGAGGTCGGAGGAGTTTGTGGTTGGGATAGGAGAAGCTTGGGTGGCAGACGGAGGTGCAACAGCAACTGCTGCGTAGAGGTGAGGGTTTGTAGAAGGGGACGAGCTGGAGGTTTTGAGAGATTGTCGCGCCGAGCGGAGTTTCTCATACTTTCGTGGGCATTGCCCAGATACAGCAACGTGTTGACCTTTACAATTAACACAGGTTGCTGGCTGAGCCTTACACTCAAGAAAACCGTGATCAATTTCCGCACATTGACTGCATGTCTGGCGCTGAGCTTTGCAGCTCTTAGTCTCGTGTCCGTATTGTAGACATTTAAAACCTTGTATATCGAGGTACTGGTTGGGTTTGTGGTACTTGTCAGGCACTGAGATCATGGGAAACAAGATTCCCCGGGAGAGTAGGCGATCTGTCTCGGTCGAGTTAGAGCATTGTATTTTAAGTGATCTTGAAGTGTTCAGTTTGAAAACGTTGATGACATTAATGTCACTGTTTTCTTCATTTATGGCTTCAGTTATCTCTATGGGGTTAAGGGACAAGATAGATGCATCAATATTATTAGCACTATCGATGCATCTAGCTTGAAGGGGGTGGTCGTAAGCTTGGATAGGATCTCATCTGGATCGCTATCCTTGCTTAAACATATTTTATATAGATATTTATTAGTAGGGGATTGATTAACCCTACTGGGACGGACCTCAGTGGTCTTAAATACAATCGTTAGTAATTCGAACGTGTAAAGAGGGGGGGGGGGGGACTTTCGGTTTTAATCAATTTTAAACGAATGTCAGGAGGCATGATGGCATCAATGTCCTAATGCCGAGGAAACGTAGGTGAGGGACCACAACCCCACACCAGGGAGGACCCTGCACTATCACAGGGTAACCCAGGAGGCTCGGCGGGAGTGGTAAGAATGTGAGGGTCTCAACCCCGTTAGGTGAGAACAGGTCCACACCAAGCCTCCGCTCCTCAGGAAGTAATTTTCCTGAATGGGGTGGGGAAGCTGGGGTAGAAATTGTTCAAGCCTAACGGTCGAGAGATGTTGGATGATGGATGGTAAAAAAGATAGAAAAAAGCTCGAGAGAAATGGACTGGAGGCAACGTAGGGTGGAGAGTGAGTTGCCTTTATATCACACACTCTAGCCAAGGTCAGTCTCTCTCTGGTGTTCACTCGCAAAGCATCTCATGGTGTCACGGACGGCAGTTGTGGACTGACAGGGTGAGCTACACTGTGTTATAAACGTGTTATGGTGATACAGAAGACTGCAGCATGGAGGGACAACCAGAGCCATATTCTCCGTGCAGCGAAACCTCCTGTGCAGTTTTGACAACAGGAGACAGAATGTCATAAACACAAGAAAAACCCTTCAAATGTCCTGAGTGTCAGAAAAGCTTTACGAAACATGTCTGTCTTCATAGGCACATGAAATTACATACTTTTGAAAAGACATATCAGTGTAAAGAATGCCAGAGTACCTTCTCCCGAAAGAACAACTTAGTGTTGCAGATGAAAGTTCAGTGTTCAGAGCGTCAAAAGTATTTTTCTAAAAACTGTGATTTAAAGAAACACTTGAGAATCCATACTGGTGAGAACCCATACCAATGTTCAGAATGTCAAAAAAGTTTTTCTTCTAAAAGTAGTTTAGTGACACACCTGAGAGTTCACACGGGCGAGAAGCCATACCAATGTTCAGAATGTCAGAAAAGTTTTTCTCAGAAAAGCAGTTTAGTGAGACACACAACTGAGAGTTCACACGGACGAGAAGCCATAGCAATGTTCAGAATGTCAAAAAACTTTTTCTCAGAAAAGTAATTTAGTGAAACACCTGAGAGTTCAAACGGGCGAGAAGCCATATCACCTTTTTCTCAGAAAAGTGATTTAGTGAGACACCTGAAAGTTCACACGGGCGAGATGCCATACCAATGTTCAGAATGTCAAAAAAATTTTTCTCAGAAAAGTAATCTAGTGAAACACCTGAGAGTTCACACGGGCGAGATGCCATACCAATGTTCAGAATGTCAAAAAAGTTTTTCTCGCAAAGGTGATTTAGTGACACACCTGAGAGTTCACACGGGCGAGAAGCCATACCAATGTTTAGAATGTCAAAAAACTTTTTCTCAGAAAAGTAATTTAGTGAGACACCTGAGAGTTCACACGGGCGAGATGCCATACCAATGTTCAGAATGTCAAAAAAGTTTTTCTCGGAAAAGTTCTTTAGTGACACACCTGAGACTTCACACAGGTGAGATGCCATACCAATGTTCAGAATGTCAAAAAACTTTTTCTCAGAAAAGTCATTTAGTGACACACCTGAGAGTTCACACGGGCGAGATGCTATACCATTGTTCAGAATGTCAAAAAATTTTCGCTTTTAAAAGTGATTTAGTGAGACACCTGAGGGCTCACACGGGCGAGAAGCCGTACCAATGTTCAGAATGCCAAAAAACTTTTTCTCAGAAAAGTCATTTAGTGACACACCTAAGAGTTCACACGGGCGAGATGCCATACCAATGTTCAGAATGTCAAAAAACTTTTTCTCGTAAAGGTGATTTAGTGAGACACCTGAGAGTTCACACGGGTGAGAAGCCATACCAATGTTCAGAATGTCAAAAAAGTTTTCCTCGGAAAAGGAATTTAGTGACACATCTGAGACTTCACACAGGCTAGAAGCTATACCAACGTTCATAATTTCAAAAGCAATTCTATGACAGAGGTAAGTTAGTAAAACGTTTGAGAGTTCACACAGGCGAGAAGCCAAACTAGTGAAAAGAATATCAAAAAACCTTTTCTGGTATAAGTACTTCAGTGACACATCGAGAGGTTACACAAGCGAGGAACCATAATAGTGTTCAGAATGTCAAGAAACTCTCCCTGGTAAAAGTGCTTTAGTCAGACACCTGAGAGTTCACAAGGCGAGAAGCCAAGCCGGTGTTCAGAATGTCAAAAACAATTTTCTTGAAGAGGTGATTAAGGAAGACATCGGAGAGTTCACAAAGGGTAGAGCGAGAGGATTAGGGAAAACGATTTGGTAAACAGAGAAGAGGTAGTAAAAGCTTTACGGAAGATGAAAGCCGGCAAGGCAGCAGGTTTGGATGGTATTGCAGTGGAATTTATTAAAAAAGGGGGTGACTGTATTATTGACTGGTTGGTAAGGTTATTTAATGTATATATGACCATGGTGAGGTGCCTGAGGATTGGCGGAATGCGTGCATAGTGCCATTGTACAAAGGCAAAGGGGATAAGAGTGAGTGCTCAAATTACAGAGGTATAAGTTTGTTAAGTATTCTTGGTAAATTATATGGGAGGGTATTGATTGAGAGGGTGAAGGCATGTACAGAGCATCAGATTGGGGAAGAGCAGTGTGGTTTCAGAAGTGGTAGAGGATGTGTGGATCAGGTGTTTTCTTTGAAGAATGTATGTGAGAAATACTTAGATAAGCAAATGGATTTGTATGTAGCATTTATGGATCTGGAGAAGGCACGTGATAGAGTTGATAGAGATGCTCTGTGGAAGGTATTAAGAATATATGGTGTGGGAGGCAAGTTGTTAGAAGCAGTGAAAAGTGTTTATCGAGGATGTAAGGCATGTGTACGTGTAGGAAGAGAGGAAAGTGATTGGTTCTCAGTGAATGTAGGTTTGCGGTAGGGGTGTGTGATGTCTCCATGGTTGTTGAATTTGTTTATGGATGGGGTTGTTAGGGAGGTGAATGCAAGAGTTTGGAAAGAGGGGCAAATATGAAGTCTGTTGTGGATGAGAGAGCTTGGGAAGTGAGTCAATTGTTGTTCGCTGATGATACAGCGCTGGTGGCTGATTCATGTGAGAAACTGCAGAAGCTGGTGACTAAGTTTGGTAAAGTGTGTGAAAGAAGAAAGTTAAGAGTAAATGTGAATAAGAGCAAGTAGGGTTGAGGGTCAAGTCAATTGCGAGGTAAGTCTGAATGGAGAAAAACTGGAGGAAGTAAAGTGTTTTAGATATCTGGGAGTGGATCTGGCAGCGGATGGGACCATGGAAGCGGAAGTGAATCATAGGGTGGGGGAGGGGGCGAAAACCCTGGGAGCCTTGAAGAATGTGTGGAAGTCGCAAACATTATCTCGGAAATCAAAAATGGGTATGTTTGAAGGAATAGTGGTGCCAACAATGTTTTATGGTTGCGAGGCGTGGGCTATGGATAGAGATGTGCGCAGGAGGGTGGATGTGCTGGAAATGAGATGTTTGAGGACGATGTGTGGTGTGAGGTGGTTTGATCGAATAAGTAATGTAAGGGTAAGAGAGATGTGTGGAAATAAAAAGAGCGTGGTTGAGAGAGTAGAAGAGGGTGTTTTGAAATGGTTTGGGCACATGGAGAGAATGAGTGAGGAAAGATTGACCAAGAGAATATATGTGTCGGAGGTGGAGGGAACGAAGAGAAGTGGGAGACCAAATTGGAGGTGGAAAGATGGAGTGAAAAAGATTTTGTGTGATCGGGGCCTGAACATGCAGGAGGGTGAAAGGAGGGCAAGGAATAGAGTGAATTGGATCGATGTGTTATACCCGGGTCGAAGTGCTGTCAGTGGATTGAATCAGGGCATGTGAAGCGTCTGGAATAAACCAGGGAAAGTTGTGTGGGGCCTGGATGTGGAAAGGGAGCTGTGGTTTCGGGCATTATTGCATGGCAGCTAGAGAATGAGTGTGAACGAATGGGGCCTTTGTTGTCTTTTCCTAGTGCTACGTCGCTCACATGATGGGGGAGGGGGATGGTATTCCATGTGTGGCGAGGTGGCGATGGGAACAAATAAAGGCAGACAGTATGAATTATGTACATGTGTATATATATGTGTACATTGTGATGTGATGTATAGGTATGTATATTTGCGGGGGGCTGGAAATCCTCCCCTCTCGTTTTTTTTTTTTTTTTTTTTTTCCAAAAGAAGGAACAGAGGAGAGGTCCAGGTGAGGATATTCCCTCAAAGGCCCAGTCCTCTGTTCTTAACGCTGACCCTTTCATGGCTGTTTGTCCTTTTAGTTTGAAATGAGGATGAGTGTGTTGTGTCTATGCTTTATATAGATTGTCTTACCATGTTATTAACTACTGTATCCTGAACTTTATTGTAATTTGAAGAAAAACAGCTTTGGCCTGAGACACTTCCCTAAACCAGAATTGTACAAGTTACACTGTGCAGTCCAGCACCCCCATTTCTACTTGTTTTGGGCAAGTTTGTTCTTCCTCCTAGTAGACAGAGTGATTTGAAATAAAGGGACTGCTTTGTAGTAATGGGATTAGACAGTTGGGTAAGTTTTTTCCTTGTGAAGTATCTAAGTGATCATTCGTGGTGATTTGGCTGCTGTACCATAGTTTCTTTGGGTTTTTATATGATATTTAGTGAAATTGGAGAAAAATGTAGCTTAGACATTGAAGCTTATTGATACAGTGGTTAAATTGATGAGAACTGATATTGACGTTTGTGTAAATAAATTATACATTTCCTTTTTCCATAGCCAGAGGTTGAACCATTATGTGACATTCATTTTTTCATTCATTTCAAGCTAGAAGTTTCAGTTTTCTAAATTGTTTCTTACATTTTTCATATGTATATATATGTATGTGTGTGTGTGTGTATATGTGCGTATGTATGTGTATGTGTGTGTATGTGTGTATGTATATATATATGTATTTTATCCCTGGGGATAGGGGTGAAAGAATACTTCCCACGTATTCCTCGCGTGTCGTAGAAAGCGACTAGAGGGGACGGAAGCGGTGGGCCAGAAATCCTCCCCTCCTTGTATCAACTTTCTAGAATGGGAAACAGAAGAAGGAGTCACGCGGGGAGTGCTCATCCTCCTCGAAGGCTCAGAGTGGGGTGCCTAAATGTGTGTGGATGTAACCAAGATGTGAAAAAAGGAGAGATAGGTAGTATGTTTGAGGAAAGGAACCTGGATGTTTTGGCTCTGAGTGAAACGAAGCTCAAGGGTAAAGGGGAAGAGTGGTTTGGGAATGTCTGGGGAGTAAAGTCAGGGGTTAGTGAGAGGACAAGAGCAAGGGAAGGAGTAGCAATACTCCTGAAACAGGAGTTGTGGGAGTATGTGATAGAATGTAAGAAAGTAAATTCTCGATTAATATGGGTAAAACTGAAAGTTGATGGAGAGAGGTGGGTGATTATTGGTGCATATGCACCTGGGCATGAGAAGAAAGATCATGAGAGGCAAGTGTTTTGGGAGCAGCTGAATGAGTGTGTTAGTGGTTTTGATGCACGAGACCGGGTTATAGTGATGGGTGATTTGAATGCAAAGGTGAGTAATGTGGCAGTTGAGGGAATAATTGTTATATATGGGGTGTTCAGTGTTGTAAATGGAAATGGTGAAGAGCTTGTAGATTTATGTGCTGAAAAAGGACTGATGATTGGGAATACCTGGTTTAAAATGCGAGATATACATAAGTATACGTATGTAAGTAGGAGAGATGGCCAGAGAGCGTTATTGGATTACGTGTTAATTGACAGGCGTGCGAAAGAGAGACTTTTGGATGTTAATGTGCTGAGAGGTGCAACTGGAGGGATGTCTGATCATTATCTTGTGGAGGCTAAGGTGAAGATTTGTATGGGTTTTCAGAAAAGAAGAGTGAATGTTGGGGTGAAGAGGGTGGTGAGAGTAAGTGAGCTTGGGAAGGAGACCTGTGTGAGGAAGTACCAGGAGAGACTGAGTACAGAATGGAAAAAGGTGAGAACAATGGAAGTAAGGGGAGTGGGGGAGGAATGGGATGTGTTTAGGGAATCAGTGATGGATTGCGCAAAAGATGCTTGTGGCATGAGAAGAGTGGGAGGTGGGTTGATTAGAAAGGGTAGTGAGTGGTAGGATGAAGAAGTAAGAGTATTGTTGAAAGAGAAGAGAGAGGCATTTGGACGATTTTTGCAGGGAAAAAATGCAATTGAGTGGGAGATGTATAAAAGAAAGAGACAGGAGGTCAAGAGAAAGGTGCAAGAGGTGAAAAAAAGGGCAAATGAGAGTTGGGGTGAGAGAGTATCATTAAATTTTAGGGAGAATAAAAAGATGTTCTGGAAGGAGGTAAATAAAGTGCGTAAGACAAGGGAGCAAATGGGAACTTCAGTGAAGGGCGCAAATGGGGAGGGGATAACAAGTAGTGGTGATGTGAGAAGGAGATGGAGTGAGTATTTTGAAGGTTTGTTGAATGTGTTTGATGATAGAGTGGCAGATATAGGGTGTTTTGGTCGAGGTGGTGTGCAAAGTGAGAGGGTTAGGGAAAATGATTTGGTAAACAGAGAAGAGGTAGTGAAAGCTTTGCGGAAGATGAAAGCTGGCAAGGCAGCAGGTTTAGATGGTATTGCAGTGGAATTTATTAAAAAAGGGGGTGACTGTATTGTTGACTGGTTGGTAAGGTTATTTAATGTATGTATGACTCATGGTGAGGTGCCTGAGGATTGGCGGAATGCGTGCATAGTGCCATTGTACAAAGGCAAAGGGGATAAGAGTGAGTGCTCAAATTACAGAGGTATAAGTTTGTTGAGTATTCCTGGTAAATTATATGGGAGGGTATTGATTGAGAGGGTGAAGGCATGTACAGAGCATCAGATTGGGGAAGAGCAGTGTGGTTTCAGAAGTGGTAGAGGATGTGTGGATCAGGTGTTTGCTTTGAAGAATGTATGTGAGAAATACTTAGAAAAGCAAATGGATTTGTATGTAGCATTTATGGATCTGGAGAAGGCATATGATAGAGTTGATAGAGATGCTCTGTGGAAGGTATTAAGAATATATGGTGTGGGAGGAAAGTTGTTAGAAGCAGTGAAAAGTTTTTATCAAGGATGTAAGGCATGTGTACGTGTAGGAAGAGAGGAAAGTGATTGGTTCTCAGTGAATGTAGGTTTGCGGCAGGGGTGTGTGATGTCTCCATGGTTGTTTAATTTGTTTATGGATGGGGTTGTTAGGGAGGTAAATGCAAGAGTTTTGGAAAGAGGGGCAAGTATGAAGTCTGTTGGGGATGAGAGAGCTTGGGAAGTGAGTCAGTTGTTGTTCGCTGATGATACAGCGCTGGTGGCTGATTCATGTGAGAAACTGCAGAAGCTGGTGACTGAGTTTGGTAAAGTGTGTGGAAGAAGAAAGTTAAGAGTAAATGTGAATAAGAGCAAGGTTATTAGGTACAGTAGGGTTGAGGGTCAAGTCAATTGGGAGGTGAGTTTGAATGGAGAAAAACTGGAGGAAGTGAAGTGTTTTAGATATCTGGGAGTGGATCTGGCAGCGGATGGAAGCATGGAAGCAGAAGTGGATCATAGGGTGGGCGAGGGGGCGAAAATTCTGGGGGCCTTGAAGAATGTGTGGAAGTCGAGAACATTATCTCGGAAAGCAAAAATGGGTATGTTTGAAGGAATAGTGGTTCCAACAATGTTGTATGGTTGCGAGGCGTGGACTATGACTATGGATAGAGTTGTGCGCAGGAGGATGGATGTGCTGGAAATGAGATGTTTGAGGACAATGTGTGGTGTGAGGTGGTTTGATCGAGTGAGTAACGTAAGGGTAAGAGAGATGTGTGGAAATAAAAAGAGCGTGGTTGAGAGAGCAGAAGAGGGTGTTTTGAAGTGGTTTGGGCACATGGAGAGAATGAGTGAGGAAAGATTGACCAAGAGGATATATGTGTCGGAGGTGGAGGGAACGAGGAGAAGAGGGAGACAAAATTGGAGGTGGAAAGATGGAGTGAAAAAGATTTTGTGTGATCGGGGCCTGAACATGCAGGAGGGTGAAAGGAGGGCAAGGAATAGAGTGAATTGGAGCGATGTGGTATACCGGGGTTGACGTGCTGTCAGTGGATTGAATCAAGGCATGTGAAGCGTCTGGGGTAAACCATGGAAAGCTGTGTAGGTATGTATATTTGCGTGTGTGGACGTATGTATATACATGTGTATGGGGGGGGTTGGGCCATTTCTTTTGTCTGTTTCCTTGCGCTACCTCGCAAACGCGGGAGACAGCGACAAAGTATGATAAATGAAATAAATAAAATATATATATATATATATATATATATATATATATATATATATATATATATATATATATATATATATATATATATATATATATATATATATATATCCAAACCTGCTGCCTTGCCGGCTTTCATCTTCCGCAAAGCTTTTACTACCTCTTCTCTGTTTACCAAATCATTTTCCCTAACCCTCTCACTTTGCACACCACTTCGACCAAAACACCCTATATTTGCCACTCTATCATCAAACACATTCAACAAACCTTCAAAATACTCACTCCATCTCCTTCACACATCACCACTACTTGTGCCCTTCACTGAAGTTCCCATTTCCTCTCTTGTCTTACGCACTTTATTTACCTCCTTCCAGAACATCTTGTCATTCTCCCTAAAATTTAATGATACTTTCTCACCCCAACTCTCATTTGCCCTTTTTTTCACCTCTTGCACCTTTCTCTTGACCTCCTTTCTCTTTCTTTTATACATCTCCCACTCAATTGCATTTTTTCCCTGCACAAAAAGGTGGTGACTCTATTGTTGACTGGTTGGTAAGGTTATTCAATGTACGTATGACTCATGGTGAGGTGCCTGAGGATTGGCGGAATGCGTGCATAGTGCCATTGTACAAAGGCAAAGGGGATAAGAGTGAGTGCTCAAATTACAGAGGTATAAGTTTGTTGAGTATTCCTGGTAAATTATATGGGAGGGTATTGACTGAGAGGGTGAAGGCATGTACAGAGCATCAGATTGGGGAAGAGCAGTGTGGTTTCAGAAGTGGTAGAGGATGTGTGGATCAGGTGTTTGCTTTGAAGAATGTATGTGAGAAATAATTAGAAAAGCAAATGGATTTGTATGTAGCATTTATGGATCTGGAGAAGGCATATGATAGAGTTGATAGAGATGCTCTGTGGAAGGTATTAAGAATATATGGTGTGGGAGGCAAGTTGTTAGAAGCAGTAAAAAGTTTTTATCGAGGATGTAAGGCATGTGTACGTGTAGGAAGAGAGGAAAGTGATTGGTTCTCAGTGAATGTAGGTTTGCGGCAGGGGTGTGTGATGTCTCCATGGTTGTTTAATTTGTTTATGGAGGGGGTTGTTAGGGAGGTGAATGCAAGAGTTTTGGAAAGAGGGGCAAGTATGAAGTCTGTTGGGGATAAGAGAGCTTGGGAAGTGAGTCAGTTGTTGTTCGCTGATGATACAGCGCTGGTGGCTGATTCATGTGAGAAACTGCAGAAGCTGGTGACTAAGTTTGGTAAAGTGTATGGAAGAAGAAAGTTAAGAGTAAATGAGAATAAGAGCAAGGTTATTAGGTACAGTAGGGTTGAGGGTCAAGTCAATTGGGAGGTGAGTTTGAATGGAGAAAAACTGGAGGAAGTGAAGTGTTTTAGATATCTGGGAGTGGATCTGGCAGCGGATGGAACCATGGAAGCGGAAGTGGATCATAGGGTGGGGGAGGGGGCGAAAATTCTGGGAGCCTTGAAGAATGTGTGGAAGTCGAGAACATTATCTCGGAAAGCAAAAATGGGTATGTTTGAAGGAATAGTGGTTCCAACAATGTTGTATGGTTGCGAGGCGTGGGCTATGGATAGAGTTGTGCGCAGGAGGATGGATGTGCTGGAAATGAGATGTTTGAGGACAATGTGTGGTGTGAGTTGGTTTGATCGAGTAAGTAACGTAAGGGTAAGAGAGATGTGTGGAAATAAAAAGAGCGTGGTTGAGAGAGCAGAAGAGGGTGTTTTGAAATGGTTTGGGCACATGGAGAGAATGAGTGAGGAAAGATTGACCAAGAGGATATATGTGTCGGAGGTGGAGGGAACGAGGAGAAGTGGGAGACCAAATTGGAGGTGGAAAGATGGATTGAAAAAGATTTTTTGTGATCGGGGTCTGAACATGCAGGAGGGTGAAAGGAGGGCAAGGAATAGAGTGAATTGGAGCGATGTGGTATACCGGGGTTGACGTGCTGTCAGTGGATTGAATCAGGGCATGTGAAGCGTCTGTGGTAAACCAGGGAAAGCTGTGTAATTATGTATATTTGCGGGTGTGGACGTATGTATATACATGTGTATGGGGGTGGGTTGGGTGGGTTCTTTCGTCTGTTTCCTTGCGCTACCTCGCAAACGCGGGAGACAGCGACAAAGCAAAAAAAAAAAAGATATATATATATATATATATATATATATATATATATATATATATATATATATATATATATATATATATATATATATATTATCCCTGGTGATGGGGAGAAAGAATACTTCCCACGTATTCCCTGCGTGTCGTAGAAGGCGACTAAAAGGGGAGGGAGCGGGGGGCTGGAAATCCTCCCCTCTCATTATTTTTTTTTTTCTAATTTTCCAAAAGAAGGAACAGAGAAGGGGGCCAGGTGAGGATATTCCCTCAAAGGCCCAGTTCTCTGTTCTTAACGCTTTTCTTAACGAATAGTTTGAAAGAAAAAGATATATATATATATATATATATATATATATAATTGGGAGGTGAGTTTGAATGGAGAAAAACTGGAGGAAGTGAAGTGTTTTAGATATCTGGGAGTGGATCTGTCAGCGGATGGAACCATGGAAGCGGAAGTGGATCATAGGGTGGGGGAGGGGGCGAAAATTTTGGGAGCCTTGAAAAATGTGTGGAAGTCGAGAACATTATCTCGGAAAGCAAAAATGGGTATGTTTGAAGGAATAGTGGTTCCAACAATGCTGTATGGTTGCGAGGCGTGGGCTATGGATAGAGTTGTGCGCAGGAGGATGGATGTGCTGGAAATGAGATGTTTGAGGACAATGTGTGGTGTGAGGTGGTTTGATCGAGTAAGTAACGTAAGGGTAAGAGAGATGTGTGGAAATGAAAAGAGCGTGGTTGAGAGAGCAGAAGAGGGTGTTTTGAAATGGTTTGGGCACATGGAGAGAATGAGTGAGGAAAGATTGACCAAGAGGATATATGTGTCGGAGGTGGAGGGAACGAGGAGAAGAGGGAGACCAAATTGGAGGTGGAAAGATGGAGTGAAAAAGATTTTGTGTGATCGGGGCCTGAACATGCAGGAGGGTGAAAGGAGGGCAAGGAATAGAGTGAATTGGAGCGATGTGGTATACAGGGGTTGACGTGCTGTCAGTGGATTGAATCAAGGCATGTGAAGCGTCTGGGGTAAACCATGGAAAGCTTTGTAGGTATGTATATTTGCGTGTGTGGGTGTGTGTATGTACATGTGTATGGGGGGGGGGTTGGGCCATTTCTTTCGTCTGTTTCCTTGCGCTACCTCGCAAACGCGGGAGACAGCGACAAAGTATAAAAAAAAAAAAAAAAAAAAAAAAAAAATATATATATATATATATATATATATATATATATATATATATATATATATATATATATATATATATATATATATATATATATATATATATATATTCATTTCAAGCTAGAAGTTTCAGTTTTCTAAATTGTTTCTTACATTTTTCATATGTATATATATGTATGTGTGTGTGTGTGTATATGTGCGTATGTATGTGTATGTGTGTGTATGTGTATATGTATATATATATATGTATATTATCCCTGGGGATAGGGGTGAAAGAATACTTCCCACGTATTCCTCGCGTGTCGTAGAAAGCGACTAGAGGGGACGGGAGCGGGGGGCCAGAAATCCTCCCCTCCTTGTATTAACTTTCTAAAATGGGAAACAGAAGAAGGAGTCACGCGGGGAGTGCTCATCCTCCTCGAAGGGGTGCCTAAATGTGTGTGGATGTAACCAAGATGTGAAAAAAGGAGAGATAGGTAGTATGTTTGAGGAAAGGAACCTGGATGTTTTGGCTCTGAGTGAAACGAAGCTCAAGGGTAAAGGGGAAGAGTGGTTTGGGAATGTCTGGGGAGTAAAGTCAGGGGTTAGTGAGAGGACAAGAGTAAGGGAAGGAGTAGCAATACTCCTGAAACAGGAGTTGTGGGAGTATGTGATAGAGTGTAAGAAAGTAAATTCTCGATTAATATGGGTAAAACTGAAAGTTGATGGAGAGAGGTGGGTGATTATTGGTGCATATGCACCTGGGCATGAGAAGAAAGATCAAGAGAGGCAAGTGTTTTGGGAGCAGCTGAATGAGTGTGTTAGTGGTTTTGATGCACGAGACCGGGTTATAGTGATGGGTGATTTGAATGCAAAGGTGAGTAATGTGGCAGTTGAGGGAATAATTGGTATACATGGGGTGTTCAGTGTTGTAAATGGAAATGGTGAAGAGCTTGTAGATTTATGTGCTGAAAAAGGACTGATGATTGGGAATACCTGGTTTAAAAAGCGAGATATACATAAGTATACTTATGTAAGTAGGAGAGATGGCCAGAGAGCGTTATTGGATTACGTGTTAATTGACAGACGTGCGAAAGAGAGACTTTTGGATGTTAATGTGCTGAGAGGTGCAACTGGAGGGATGTCTGATCATTATCTTGTGGAGGCTAAGGTGAAGATCTGTATGGGTTTTCAGAAAAGAAGAGTGAATGTTGGGGTGAAGAGGGTGGTGAGAGTAAGTGAGCTTGAGAAGGAGACCTGTGTGAGGAAGTACCAGGAGAGACTGAGTACAGAATGGAAAAAGGTGAGAACAATGTAAGCAAGGGGAGTGGGGGAGGAATGGGATGTATTTAGGGAATCAGTGATGGATTGCGCAAAAGATGCTTGTGGCATGAGAAGAGTGGAAGGTGGGTTGATTAGAAAGGGTAGTGAGTGGTGGGATGAAGAAGTAAGAGTATTAGTGAAAGAGAAGAGAGAGGCATTTGGACGATTTTTGCAGGGACAAAATGCAATGGAGTGGGAGATGTATAAAAGAAAGAGACAGGAGGTCAAGAGAAAGGTGCAAGAGGTGAAAAAAGGGCAAATGAGAGTTGGGGTGAGAGAGTATCATTAAATTTTAGGGAGAATAAAAAGATGTTCTGGAAGGAGGTAAATAAAGTGCGTAAGACAAGGGAGCAAATGGGAACTTCAGTGAAGGGCGCAAATGGGGAGGTGATAACAAGTAGTGGTGATGTGAGAAGGAGATGGAGTGAGTATTTTGAAGGTTTGTTGAATGTGTTTGATGATAGAGTGGCAGATATAGGGTGTTTTGGTCGAGGTGGTGTGCAAAGTGAGAGGGTTAGGGAAAATGATTTGGTAGACAGAGAAGAGGTAGTGAAAGCTTTGCGGAAGATGAAAGCCGGCAAGGCAGCAGGTTTGGATGGTATTGCAGTGGAATTTATTAAAAAAGGGGGTGACTGTATTGTTGACTGGTTGGTAAGGTTATTTAATGTATGTATGACTCATGGTGAGGTGCCTGAGGATTGGCGGAATGCGTGCATAGTGCCATTGTACAAAGGCAAAGGGGATAAGAGTGAGTGCTCAAATTACAGAGGTATAAGTTTGTTGAGTATTCCTGGTAAATTATATGGGAGGGTATTGATTGAGAGGGTGAAGGCATGTACAGAGCATCAGATTGGGGAAGAGCAGTGTGGTTTCAGAAGTGGTAGAGGATGTGTGGATCAGGTGTTTGCTTTGAAGAATGTATGTGAGAAATACTTAGAAAAGCAAATGGATTTGTATGTAGCATTTATGGATCTGGAGAAGGCATATGATAGAGTTGATAGAGATGCTCTGTGGAAGGTATTAAGAATATATGGTGTGGGAGGAAAGTTGTTAGAAGCAGTGAAAAGTTTTTATCGAGGATGTAAGGCATGTGTACGTGTAGGAAGAGAGGAAAGTGATTGGTTCTCAGTGAATGTAGGTTTGCGGCAGGGGTGTGTGATGTCTCCATGGTTGTTTAATTTGTTTATGGATGGGGTTGTTAGGGAGGTAAATGCAAGAGTTTTGGAAAGAGGGGCAAGTATGAAGTCTGTTGGGGATGAGAGAGCTTGGGAAGTGAGTCAGTTGTTGTTCGCTGATGATACAGCGCTGGTGGCTGATTCATGTGAGAAACTGCAGAAGCTGGTGACTGAGTTTGGTAAAGTGTGTGGAAGAAGAAAGTTAAGAGTAAATGTGAATAAGAGCAAGGTTATTAGGTACAGTAGGGTTGAGGGTCAAGTCAATTGGGAGGTGAGTTTGAATGGAGAAAAACTGGAGGAAGTGAAGTGTTTTAGATATCTGGGAGTGGATCTGGCAGCGGATGGAACCATGGAAGCGGAAGTGGATCATAGTGTGGGGGAGGGGGCGAAAATTCTGGGGGCCTTGAAGAATGTGTGGAAGTCGAGAACATTATCTCGGAAAGCAAAAATGGGTATGTTTGAAGGAATAGTGGTTCCAACAATGTTGTATGGTTGCGAGGCATGGGCTATGGATAGAGTTGTGCGCAGGAGGATGGATGTGCTGGAAATGAGATGTTTGAGGACAATGTGTGGTGTGAGGTGGTTTGATCGAGTGAGTAACGTAAGGGTAAGAGAGATGTGTGGAAATAAAAAGAGCGTGGTTGAGAGAGCAGAAGAGGGTGTTTTGAAGTGGTTTGGGCACATGGAGAGAATGAGTGATGAAAGATTGACCAAGAGGATATATGTGTCGGAGGTGGAGGGAACTAGGAGAAGAGGGAGACCAAATTGGAGGTGGAAAGATGGAGTGAAAAAGATTTTGTGTGATCGGGGCCTGAACATGCAGGAGGGTGAAAGGAGGGCAAGGAATAGAGTGAATTGGAGCGATGTGGTATACCGGGGTTGACGTGCTGTCAGTGGATTAAATCAAGGCATGTGAAGCGTCTGGGGTAAACCATGGAAAGCTGTGTAGGTATGTATATTTGCGTGTGTGGACGTATGTATATACATGTGTATGGGGGGGGTTGGGCCATTTCTTTCGTCTGTTTCCTTGCGCTACCTCGCAAACGCGGGAGACAGCGACAAAGTATAAAAAAAAAAAAAAAAATATATATATATATATATATATATATATATATATATATATATATATATATATATATATATATATATATATATATATATATATATATATATATATATATATATATATATATATATATATATATATATATATATATATATATATATATATATATATATATATATATATATATATATATATATATATATATATATATATATATATATATATATATATATATATATATATATATATATATATATATATATATATATATATATATATATATATATATATATATATATATATATATATATATATATATATATATATATATTTTTTTTTTTTTTTTTTCAAACTATTCGCCATTTCCCGCGTTAGCGAGGTAGCGTTAAGAACAGAGGACTGGGCCATTGAGGGAATATCCTCACCTGGCCCCCTTCTCTGTTCCTTCTTTTGGAAAATTAAAAAAAATTGAGAGGGGAGGATTTCCAGCCCCCCGCTCTCTTCCCTTTTAGTCGCCTTCTACGACACGGGGTAAATGAAACACGAAAAGTTCCCAAGTGCACTTTCGTGTCATAATCACATCATCAAGAGAGACGCAAGAGAGAAATATAACAGTCAGTTGTTATATATCGAAGAGCCGAAACTAGGACGCGATTTGGTAATCATGTGATTGTCCAAAACATATATATATATATATATATATATATATATATATATATATATATATATATATATATATATATATATATATATATATATATGTATATATATATATATGAGAAAATTTGGATGAAAAAATCATTTTTTTAATGTTTGTACCGGTTTATAAGCATTTTTGTCTATCTCTGGGATTGATTTTTTATATTAATGCCTATACGAGAAAACTGTCTAGAAAAGTACAAAGGTATTATCAGGGATACATAGTGCAACTGTATTATAGAGTATATTACAAAACTACATACCATAAGAACATGAGAAGTAAGGACACTGCAAGAGGCGTATTGGCCCGAGCTAGGCAGGTCCTGAGTCTGTCCACAAACCAACTGCCTGTACCCATAAACACATCCAACCTTCGTTTAAAGCTAACTAAAGAACTAACTTCAACTACTGTACTTGACAGCTTGTTCCATAAATCTACTACCCTATTCCCGAACCAATATCTACCCACATCCGACCTGAATCTATCTAAATCCATTATTTTTGGTCCTACCCAGTGGCGTCATTCTAAGAACTTTATTCATGTTACCTCTATGTATGGTCTTCACCTATTCAAAAACTTCATTCACATCCCCTCTAAATGACTGCAAATTCAGCCTTTTTTACCTTTCTTCATAAGTGAGGTTTCTAATTCCTGGAATCATTTATGTTATTCGCATTTGTTCTCTCTCTCTCTCTCTCTCTCTCTCTCTCTCTCTCTCTCTCTCTCTCTCTCTCTCTCTCTCTCTCTCTCTCTCTCTCTAATAATCATTATTAACTGCATAGTATGGAGCCCAAAACTAAACCGCATGATTCAAATGTGAGTCTCACCAATTCAAGATAATGTTGTAATAATACTCTAGGAGTCTCATTGCTAACAGTCCCATTAATGAACCCAAACATACTATTAGCCTTATTACACACTTTAATACATTGTTGCCGCGGCTTAAGATCCTCGCTCACTCCACCTGAAGTACGTGGAATTGTTGATCTGATTAACATGTAATGGCAGACCTGAAAATACACACACACACACACACACACACACACACACACACACACACACGCACACACACATAAACAGACACACACACACACACACACACACACACACACACACACACACACACACACACACGTAATAATTCTCTCTACTTCTCTTTTCATTTCTGGTATCTTTTAATTTTTGCATTATACATAATAACCACTCCTATATTTGTTGTCTTTACACGTATATTTCAATAAGGTAAATTAAAGCTTAAGTTCATGTAATTTGTTAGTAAATCGTAATGAGATCTTTTTTCCCTCTGTGTCTGTTGGACCCGAGGAAAGTAAAACCATTCCTCATTATTGACAATAGTGTTTTAGGGTTAAGTAAGCAATGGTTTCATCAATATAGACTTTGGTAAAGAGAAATTGATATTAAATTTAAGAAGTTCATGATCAGGCAAATAAATGATCCTAGCCCTCTTAGCAAAATCTAATCTATTATTTACATTATATGGCGAGATTCTTTTTCCTTTAACGTAGCTGAGATGCCCCTACCCTCAAAAACTTTCATTGACTTAATAAAACTTTGTTGACAATAACGTTTTCCAAGTTGCTGAGGCTGATTCTTATTGAAAGAAATTCGGTTTAGCCATGATAAATTCCCTCACCCCCATTCTCATTAACTTTAACTTATTCATGGAATACTATGAGACTGAGATCCAAACTTCCGTTAGTAACAGTCCAAAAATATGGTTAAGATACGTTAACGATATGTGGTCCTTATGGCCATCTTACCAAGATCATGATGTTTTCTTTAATGAATTACGATTCATCCCACCATCAAGTTTAAGACTAAATGGAAACACAAAGGCAAATCACCCTTCCTTAATGTGGTGATAATTAGGTATTTTGATTAGTTATCCTTTAAGATCTACAGGAAGCCTACCAGTGCTGAGAGTTATATTCATTATTTTTCAGGATGTGGGAAAACAGGATCCCAGCTCCAGGTGTGGTGTGCAGGAACAGTTCCCCAGTGCTACGTCTGGTGTGTGAGGGACACAATACCTATGTGTGAGATGTGATGTGTGAAGGAACGCCATGCCCAAGCAGAGATACGGAACTCTTATCACAGTATCCTCATCCCGGTACAAGCTTGCGGTGTGTGGGACATAGTACTACCTGCCAGGTCTGGTATGTGAGGAACAGAGTACCTCAGTGCCAGTGCAATACTGGTGAGTGTGAGATGAAATGGCTTAGTGTCATATGTGGTGTGTCGTGAGACAGTACCCCAGTGTAAGTGTAGGTGTGGTGTTACACCGTCCTAGTGCCTTGTGGGTGTCTGGTAACACAGTACCCCAGTGTCGGTGTAGGTGTGGTGGTACAGCGCTCAGGTGCCAACACTACCTTCCTTCACCACCTACGTACACTACTCACCCTCACTGCCGACCTACAAGACCTTCCTTCACTACGGTGAGGTGTCTGGTGACATCAGTACCCCAGGTGTTAGTGTAGGTATGGTATGGTGGTACACGACCCTCGTGACAGGTGTGGTGTGTGGTGAGACACTACCACAGATTTAGTGTATGTGTGGTGCCACAGGACCCTTGTGCCAGGTGCAGTGCCTAGTGACACAATACCACAGTGCTAAGCCTGTTGTGTAGTGACACAATCGGCAAGCTTCTCTGCAGGTCTGGTCTGCAGAGACACGTTGCCAGTCTTGATGTTTGAGGACATTATGCTTGGCTTATGGGAAATTCATTATCTTGTACCATCCATGATGAGTGTAGAATACAGCAGCCCAGTGCCTGGTCTAGTGTGTGGTAGGCACACTGCCTCACCCTCAGGTCTGGTCTATAGTAACATAGTTGTCACCCTCTTGCTCACATATGATCATCTCTGGTGGGTGTCTGCGGCTTAAGCAACTTTATGTTCACAACCTTTTGATCAAATATATACATTACGGCCTCAGTAGACTGTGCCATAGATTACTTGATTTGTAAAAACTATCAATACAGAAATATCAATTGTTTTGGAACAAAGTATTGATCTACCGTGTTTACTCTATTAGTGATATGTTATCAAAATAGATTGCCTTTTGATTAATCACTTCACTTTTTATTTGCCTGATCAGCAGTATGTCATGTCACTTGCATCTACTTATAAAAGCAACAGCAGGACACATGTTACTTACAATGAAAATCAACTATGCATAATGGTATGTACAGACGTGTAGTACAGTATATAGAGAGCCTCAACATTAAGCCAGGAGAACTCAGGTTACTGTCTGCAAGCACATAAGGCGAAGTTCCTGAAGGAAACGTGATTTTTCATTAAAATAAGCTTACTGTGGGTAAGTTGTCTGTTTATTGCCATTAGACTGTGTAGAAAACCTTAATACTTATGTGTGGTGGTAACGGGTGCCAACAGTTTGCAATGTTATACTTGTCGCTGCACCTAATACTAATATTGAACTTTGCATTGTTTTACTGTCATTGTTTCATGAAAGTGAAGCCGTGTACTGGTATCTATAAAGAAATGTGTCGTTTTTGCGACGACATAAAGTATTGTAGATATTGTTAATGTTCGGATCCACGTAAATTTGCTTGATAGTTCCATAGTCCAATTAGTTGAGAAACCTGCTCGTGACGTTGATAATGTTGAGGATTGAGTAAGTTTGTTACAATTCAATAAATGTTATTTCTTTTATCAAAAGAAAGATTCTTGTCTGGATATCCATAGAAAAAACATCTCAGTGATTGTATGGGTGAAGTGTACATACATATCTAGGTGTAGGTGGAGGCCAGTATAGAGCGCACAGTGGGTAAAATACATCATCATAGAAGAGTGACGGGGGAAAGCGAGCGGGCTCAGGCACCCCAAGGGTATACTCCCTTCAGAGGTGGGTCTAGGATACATTAATTACAGTATACTGAGCGATACTGATAGTAACATAGATAACAACGTTTGTGTAACACAAAGCAGGTATAACACAAAGCAGGTATAACACCACATACAGTATACAGATAGTAACATAGGTAACAACGTTTGTGTAATACAAAGTAGGTATAACATGAGTCATACAGTATACTGATAGTAACATAGATAACAACGTTTGTGTAACACAAAGCAGGTATAACACGACATACAGTATACAGATAGTAACATAGGTAACAACGTTTGTGTAACACAAAGCAGGTATAACATAAGTCATGCAGTATACTGATAGTAACATAGGTAACAACGTTTGTTTAACACAAAGCAGGTATAACACGACATACAGTATACTGATAGTAACATAGGTAACAACGTTTGTGTAATACGAAGGAGGTATGACATAAGTCATACAGGATATCATCTTAGCATTGACATATATACATGGGTAAGTGATGAAACATTTTAGACTTACAATTTACACATAAATATACATTTATACAGAGTATAAATGTGTATTTGAAATAGTGCACAATATGATGTACAGTCGTTAGCAATGATAGCAATATAATAGGTCAAAAGTAATGCGTATGTCAACTGAACTGGTAAGACAGTATGGGGGAAGAGTAATGGGACGTGGAACACAGTAGAGTGACGTGAACTGTTAACTGTTTTCAGGTGCAAATGGTATTAGCACTAATATCATAAGGGAACGAAACAATGGTTTTTATTCGATCAGGGGTAATCAAAGACGTGTGAAGGCTGCGATATCACTGGCCAGGGAAGGTTGGGTGAAAACGGGGTAAGGGGTGTTAGGGTGTCTGGGAGGGGCAGCAGAGGGAGAGGGTGAGTGTCTACAGGTCACAAGACATGACAATTTTCCCGTAAATGTTGCTTGTTCATGTTTGACACAGTAGCTGTGTTTGTATTTAATATATGTTACACAGAATCTTGCATGGACCTCCACAACGGACACTTGCTAATAAAGTGTCATGTAACATAATTATTAAGTAAGTAATGACAGCAGTTTGACAGCTGGTCTTACCAACACCACGAAATATTACGTTACTTAACATTCGTTATCACTTATACAAAACATACTACCGGACCGCCTACAGATCAAGATGTCGACCTGAACTCTCTCTCTCTCTCTCTCTCTCTCTCTCTCTCTCTCTCTCTCTCTCTCTCTCTCTCTCTCTCTCTCTCTCTCTCTCTCAGCCTGATGCTTGTATTGCCCCTCAATGGACCTCTCATCGTCACACAAGAGTGTCCATCTTCAGTGAACATGACTGTGAGAGAGATATACACATCAGATACTTTTACCAGTGAACCGGTGAACCAGTAACTTAGTGACGGTCTATCGAGAGGCCTATGTAGGAGCTGCGGTCGCCTCAGTGTAAACATGACTAACAAAGAATTCTGTCGAGTTGTTGACAAGTTCAGCTGCATTGTTCTTAGTGTCGGCAGCGATGCAATTGCTTCAAGAAAGTTTGTCTTTTGTAATAGATTTCTCCCATCGAGGGCGATGACATTACCAGGAAAAAAGAAAATGGTTTTATCTAAGATACTCCTGAGTATCGCTTAGATGTGTAATTCAGACAGTTAAGTAATCTCTGGTTTAGTCTTCTCGAGTCATATCAATTTAGGTTAACTTGGTGTGGTTCCAGATTGTCCTCTGCAAGTGGTGTCTGGCATCTTCTCTTATCTGATTACTTCACATTTCTTATCTCATATCTTTCTATTTACGTTGTACGTTGTATTATCACTTACACTTCCATTCCCATAGCAGAAGCAGAAGCTGGCATTGGATGTAAGCGACCCAATGAAAATAATGCAAAAGCATATGAACTTCCATATGATACTGTTTTATACAGACTAATGTGTGTCATTTGCAAGTGGTGTCTGGCATGTTATCTTGCCTGTGTTACCAAGCTTTACTAATATTATATTTTTTCTTTGTATATTATCATCATAAAAATCACACACACTAAAACGTTAATTTCTCAAGCAGGAACATCAGTTAGCTTGGGATATGTTTTGGGATACTTTTAACAAAACACATGAATTTGCATATACAGTTATTGTGTAAAGTACAATGTGTTGTAAAGTACATTTTATCACCCATTCCCATCTTAATCAGGTGGACCAGATACATAAAGCTTCCATAACATCACACAAACTACATAACCCGTGTCCAGCGGTCAGATTGACACACGCACTTCCACACTTCGGAAAGTGATTCTTACGTTTTCACTACAGTAAGTTGATTCGTCTTGTGAGATCAACGTCGGCAGTCGCACCAGATCCATAGTTACCATGTGTCCACTGTATCCAACCCCAGTCACTGCTCTGACATCTTCATCTGATATATACTTCCCTGTAAGGAAAATTGTCTCTCATCAGTTCATCTCTTCCAAAGTCTGCCTCTCCTTGTACCCTCTGCTCTCCTGCTCTGTATCTTCTCGACACACCTATTATCTGCCGTCCGCTCTACATAACCATACCATTCTGTACTTTTCTCATCCATGCGCTTTTTTATTGAATTCTTCACACAATATAACCTTCTCCCATCTTCATACTTTACTGTAAACAGCCTCCTAATTCTAACTCTACTATGTAAAAAATTCATATGTACTGCTCTTAGACATATATATATATATATATATATATATATATATATATATATATATATATATATATATATATATATATATATATATAAATATATATATATATATATATATATATATATATATATATATATATATATATATATATATATATATATATATATATATATATGAGGCTTGAATCAGGGAGGAAGCATATGTAGCCAGAGGGTTCAGTAGCCAGGATCAGTGAGGATGGAGGGAACTTTGTCATTCTGGATCAGTTACAAGATATGAAGAGTAATACGAGTCTTAGGTCAGGTCATGCAGGGGATATTGTGTAAATATGAATGAACTACACGTCAGACAGAAGCCACTTGTAGGAAATATCTTGACATGACACCACAAACACCTGTGGTGAGTGAGACATGACACCACTAACACCTGTGGGGAGTGAGACATGACACCACTAACACCTGTGGGGAGTGAGACATGACACCACTAACACCTGTGGGGAGTGACACATGTGTGTAATGCACTGCAGATATGACCATTAATAACATTGTGTTACGCTACGTCTGGCAGCGGTGACCCAACCTTAACCTGACCACCACTTTGACCTTCCACCAGATCCTCACCCCCACCCCCACCCCCCCTCTCTTTCCCCTCGTTCATATTCTTAATACATTTGACATTTTGTATTGTATATCTCAGTATTGTTGAGGCTCAGCTAAGTGGTCATTAATTCCTCCTTGTATCTTGTGAACAATGAAAATCATGTCAGTATATAAGACGCAGTATGTACACTACATCACAAAAGTATCGGTGTACAATATGAGTGAAACATTTGGCAACACACTACGAAACTCACTGAAATATTAGTGTCGGTCGTAGCACATGTTGGTAGCCCTGATGTCGGGAGTTGCCATATATCGCCAACTACCGATATCCCCTTGTTAACATATGTTTATATAAACACACATTGGTCATACACATTGGTCATTTATCATGGGAGACCAGTGGGTCACGTGACTCACATTGGTGACGTATACAGGCCGATCTTTGTGTGCCGATAATGTGATCAACGGATGACGTCATGTGCTTATTACCCACACACACACACACACACACACACACACACATCATGGATCTAATCACGTGACCAAACACCTCACGTGTCACGTTAATACACATCACCTGTGTAATGCAATGTATGACAATTATGTATGGTTGGTCGCTGACTGGCCATCATTACAATATGATTGTTAGGCAAAATCATATACTCTATTACGCTCAGGTAATATAATACTATATTTACAATATATTGTGTCATATGTTCAGGAAAACCAAAGTAAGACCTGCTTCACATCTTTATTAATATATAAACAACGAGTATATCCTGGCGCTGTGCTAACACAGTCCAGCCTCAGACATGGCTGACGTCACCATGTGACGTGTACTCCAGGACGGCGTCGGTCGGTCGCTGTGGTGCCACGTCTCCACACCACCGGCGATGACAGCAGCAGCAGCAGCAGCACGGGTCCGTCCGGGGTCGTTGCAGGTGTGGCACATGTGGCAATATACAGTAGCCACACATCATTAACCCATCTATAGTCATGGTGGACGAGTGGGAAGGTTTAATCATCGTGACCTGGCACCGTCCCAGTGCGTCCGGTAAGTTGCCAGGGCACGATAATTAATCGTTCAGACTCGTCCACTGTCACTATATAAGTGATAGTGAAGTGTGTATGTCAAACATACCACATCATGATGGAGGTTTTATTGATCATTAACGTTTGTGTAGGTGTTGCTGAATCATGTCAATATGTTAAACTAGTTACGGTTGTGTGACATATATACAGTAGAAACCTAACAAGGCTGCAGATAGTTACTATGTTGTAGGATAACAAGGCTGCAGATAGTTACTATGTTGTAGGATAACAAGGCTGCAGATAGTTACTATGTTGTAGGATAACAAGGCTGCAGATAGTTACTATGTTGTAGGATAACAAGGCTGCAGATAGTTACTATGTTGTAGGATAACAAGGCTGCAGATAGTTACTATGGTGTAGGATAACAAGGCTGCAGATAGTTACTACGTTGTAGGATAACAAGGCTGCAGATAGTTACTATGGTGTAGGATAACAAGGCTGCAGATAGTAACTATGTTGTAGGATAACAAGGCTGCAGATATTTACTATGTTGTAGGATAAAAAGGCTGCAGATAGTTACTATGTGTAGGATAACAAGGCGGCAGATAGTAACTATGTTGTAGGATAACAAGGCTGCAGATAGTTACTATGTTGTAGGATAACAAGGCTGCAGATAGTTACTATGTTGTGGGATAACAAGGCTGCAGATAGTTACTATGTTGTAGGATAAAAAGGCTGCAGATAGTTACTATGTGTAGGATAACAAGGCTGCAGATAGTTACTATGTTGTGGGATAACAAGGCTGCAGATAGTTACTATGTTGTAGGATAAAAAGGCTGCAGATAGTTACTATGTGTAGGATAACAAGGCGGCAGATAGTAACTATGTTGTAGGATAACAAGGCTGCAGATAGTTACTATGTTGTAGGATAA
This sequence comes from Panulirus ornatus, assembly GCF_036320965.1. Classification (NCBI taxonomy): domain Eukaryota; kingdom Metazoa; phylum Arthropoda; class Malacostraca; order Decapoda; family Palinuridae; genus Panulirus; species Panulirus ornatus. Next base: position 3,765,078 of record NC_092266.1, read on the forward strand.
CAAGGCTGCAGATAGTTACTATGTTGTGGGATAACAAGGCTGCAGATAGTTACTATGTTGTAGGATAAAAAGGCTGCAGATAGTTACTATGTGTAGGATAACAAGGCTGCAGATAGTTACTATGTTGTAGGATAACAAGGCTGCAGATAGTTACTATGTTGTAGGATAACAAGGCTGCAGATAGTTACTATGTTGTGGGATAACAAGGCTGCAGATAGTTACTATGTTGTAGGATAAAAAGGCTGCAGATAGTTACTATGTGTAGGATAACAAGGCTGCAGATAGTTACTATGTTGTAGGATAACAAGGCTGCAGATAGTTACTATGTTGTAGGATAACAAGGCTGCAGATAGTTACTATGTTGTAGGATAACAAGGCTGCAGATAGTTACTATGTTGTGGGATAACGTATTTCCTTCAATTTGTTTGACGTTCAGTTACGTTGCAGTAGTGAGGCATTCTCCAACCTACAGACAACACCAATCTATGGATATGGATGAAGCTGAGGCACCTATTGTTAGGAATAGGCAGCCACGAGAGAGAGAGAGAGAGAGAGAGAGAGAGAGAGAGAGAGAGAGAGAGAGAGAGAGAGAGAGAGAGAGAGAGAGAGAGAGAGAGTAGCCTGGTGTTAGGCCCAACATAATGTGTTTGTGGATGACCATCTGAGGTGAACGTGTTTTCGTCACCATAGACGACACGTTGCCAGAACTCAGCAGGTTTATCATCATAGTGGACCACCTCCTCCATCCTCTCCTCCATATTACGCTCCTCGTTAAGGTCCGTCTGGCGAAAGAAGACGAAAGAAGAGAGAAGACAGAAGACAGAAGAAAGAAGAAAGAAGACAGAAGACAGAAGAAAGAAGAGAGAAGACAGAAGACAGAAGAAAGAAGAGAGAAGACAGAAGACAGAAGAAAGAAGAGAGAAGACAGATGACAGAAGAAAGAAGAGAGAAGACCGAAAAAAGAAGAGGGAGGAGAAAGAAGCGGATAGTAACATTGCCTCCTTCCCGCGGGCGACAGTTACGGTGAGCTGACGCAGCCAAGCTGTTCCCTCACCACCCTCGCCGCTGCACCCTACACCCCTGCGTTGCCTCCACTCAATCTTTCTCATCCAATTTTTTTTTTCATTTGTTTTATCATCCATCATCCATCTCTCGACCGCTAGGTTTGAGCAATCTCTACCCCAGCTTCCCCACCCCATTCTGGAAAACTCATTTTCCTAAGGAGTGGAGGCTGGAGTGGAGCAGTTCTCACCTGACGGGGTGGAGACCCTCACACTCTCTCTTACCTCCCCCTTACCTTGTACCGCTGAGCGTCCCTCACTCACGTTTTCACGTACTAGGACACTGATGCCACCAACTATCTCTTACCTTGTACCGCTGAGCGTCCCTCACACACGTTTTCACGTACTAGGACACTGATGCCACCAACTATCTCTTACCTCTCCCTTACCTTGGACCGCTGAGCGTCCCTCACCCACGTTTTCACGTACTAGGACACTGATGCCACCAACTATCTCTTACCTCTCCCTTACCTTGTACCGCTGAGCGTCCCTCACCCACGTTTTCACGTACTAGGACACTGATGCCACCAACTATCTCTTACCTCTCCCTTACCTTGGACCGCTGAGCGTCCCTCACCCACGTTTTCACGTACTAGGACACTGATGCCACCAATATGCCGCCCGACATACGACCCGACATACGACTAAAATCTCTCAAAACTGACTGTCCTCCCCCTTCCACGTTCGAACTCCTGTCCATCGTATTTAAGACCACTGAGATCCGTCCTACTAGGATTATTCAATTCCCTACGAACAGATACCAGTTTAAATTTTGCTTGGGCAAAGATGGTGATTTGGATAAAATCCTATCCAAACCTCTCCTTGATGAATTAGCTAAAACAAATTACCTAATCGTTCAAGACCGCTGCCCCCTTCAAGCTAGATGTACCATTATTGCCTATAATGTTGATGCATCTATCTTGACCCTCAGCCCCACGGAAATTGCTGAAGTCATCAATGGTGAAAACAATGACGTTAACATCATCACCGTATATAAACTGAATAACTCCAGATTAATAAAGATACAATGTGTTACGGAACACGTGTGTTTGTGCTCACATGTTCCGTATATAAAGTGTGTGCGTGTGTGTCTTTGTGTATGGTATTGATATTTCTTATCAGGACGAGGATTAAGGCCTCCCTCTGAGACGTCCTCCGAGCGTCAGTTCACACCAAGCATTAGGCGTAATACTTTAATTTTAATTTTATTTTGAAACCAGATGGTCATTTGTCCTTGAGCACCCCGACCCTTCTCCGAGGGAGGGGGGGGGGGGAGTAAGTTGTCATCAGCTGCGGAATATTTCGCCACCCGTACTGGACATGTCGCTGCAGGCTTACCAGAGGGAGGGTGATCTACGCAGTTGTGTAACTGTTCCTCCAACCAATCAGAATGTAACTGAAGCTCATAGCCAATCAAAATGTAAGGTTGTATAGCTAGCAGGGAACGCTTATACCCATGACACCCGCTGAGTCTCTCTCTTTCTAGCCCAGCGAGGTAAGTGGTCCACCCTTGCTGTAAGTCCTGCTGTGTTGTAAGCCTGTAAGCCCTGCTGTGCTATAAGCCCGTTATAATTATTAGTGTAATGTTATCGAAGAACTGCCTTAGAGGAAAGAGAACTCCTGGCTTGAAATCTTATCTGGAATGTTAAGTCACGTACGAATGTTACTTCATGTTTAATGTTAACTCTTATGATCAGTGTTAACGTAATGTTTCATGCTTGATTTATGTGCCTATCTTTGTACACTTGAATTCTTTCATTATAAGTAGATTTAATGTGATGCTGGTCTTTAATTCAATCCCATAACTATTATTGTGTTATCCTGAGTTGTGCAACTTGACAAATCTATAACGTCCTTGCAAGACAAGGAACAGTAGTATTTGTAACATATGTTACTGGCGACCTTGCCTGAATAAGTGTTGAATTCGTAACATATGAATTGGCGACCTCGCCAGGATATTTCTTGCCTTAACGGAATCTCTTTCCTTGATTCATTAATCATGTCGTTGATCAGTTGTGACAATACCGTTCGATCATTAAACTTAGACTTAACGCTTCACCATCAGGACCAGTGTCGTCCCAGTTGGGTAACTTACATCTCGTACCAAAGTTCAGTAAACTTGACGCGGGCAGGCATTCAAAGGGCTACGACAGCAAAGGGAGGACCAATGATTATGTAATCCCACCTGAATCTGCTACCTTGCCGGTAACTCATGAAAGTCAGGGGAAATACTCCAACAGAGTTAAGAGTTGTTTTTATTGTGGCAAGGCTGGGCACCAGGTGAGGGATTGCTGGGCTCGAGAGAAGGAGTCCAGAGACTCTACCTTTTTTTTAATATAATTGTAGGCCATTGGGTCTCTTCTTAATTTTAGGGCCAATTTAGTAAAGTAGGTGAGGCTGTTTCTGCTCTTAGGAGAGTGAGGGGTTGCGAGACTGCTGATTAATCTGTCCTTATTATAGGATCTGTTATGTGGGAACTACAATGCATTCCTGTCTAAGGGCTATGTTAGTAGATGTGGTGTACGACGAAAAGTGACCGTATTACGGGTTTCTGGTGTGCTACAGTCCCTAATGGTGGATGGCTTGGTGCCGCGAGAAGAGTCTGGAGACCGAGTCTTGCTAGACAGACTGTCTGGTCCCAAGGAAGCTCCACTAGTCAATGTGAGGGCAGAAATAGATTTCTTCACGGGCCATGATCTTGTAGGGATTGTAGATAAGTTCCTGTCTTAGACGTGGACTTCGTGTTAGGCAGTGACCTAGCGGGTGGGAAGATGAACCCAGTGCCGGTGTTGCCTACGGGCCCGGTGGAGTCCACGGAGGCAGTGCAGCTTGATGAAGAAGTACCAGAGTTAGTCTCCAACCACGATGATGCCAGGTCTATGACAGCTGGCACGGCAGGCCGTGTGCCTGAGGACATAGCCGTTGAAAAGGAGGAAGTGAAGACCAGCGAGAGGAGGCTGTATGATACACTCTCCCCTGGTATAGACTCCGTTGAAACGCAGGAAGTTAAGACTCTCCCCCCGACTGAGACCAGCGAGAGGAAGCTGTGTGATACCCTCTCCCCTGGTGTAGCCTCCGTTGAGACGGCGGACTTAAAGACTCTTCATGAGAGTGAGGCCAGCGAGAAGAGGCTCTGTGATACCCTCTCCCCTGGTGTAGACTTCGTTAAGACGGAGGAAGTTAAGTCTCTCCCTATGAGTGAGTCTAGTGAGAGGGAGTTCTGTGATACCCTCTCCCCCGGTGAAGACTCCGTTGAGACTGAGGGTTTGTCTCGCACCCATTCAAGAGAGAGGACTCTCCCTGAGGATGAAATTAGTGAGGAGAAGCTTTGTCATGCCTCCTGTGCTAGTTACGAGTCCGTACGAGATTCAGTGGGTGAGACTGAAGATTTGTCTCGCGCCCATTCAAGAGAGACTCAGGAACGGAGGACAATATGGCCTGACAAACGAACTTGTTTGAGAAGGTTTGAGGCGGGCGACGAGGTGTTGCTTCTACTACAGCAGTCAGGTCAACCCTTGGTTGTCCTTTCTAAGGGTTCTTACACCATTATCTGGAGTGTAGGAGATTCCAAATACCTTGTCTCTACCCCCGATAGGCGCAGAGGTCGGAGATTATGCCACGTCAACATGCCTAAGCCATATTTCAGTTGTGAACCTCCCCCCTTGGAACCGACGGTGCCAGTCTGCATCATCTTACGTCCAGCAGTAGCCGTGTGTGACGAAGTCGACGACGTAGCTGCGAGTGCCTCGAAGACTTGGGACCCGGGCGGAGGCGTGAGAGAACTGAAGTATTGCTTGTATATAGTTGGGTACTATAGGATGTTCACTGTAAATATTGCAACAGTCGTAACCCCTCTGACAGATTTATTGAAGAATGATATCAGATGTTGGGAATGAGCAGTGTGAGACAGTCTCTCTTATTAGTTAGGAACCCTACTTTTCAACTGGTTTATTTTGCAGGCTCCAACCAGATTAGCTGTGAATGCCGCCAGTGTTGTACAGGCTGGAAAGGTCCCCATGCAGGAGGACGGAAAGAAGGTTGAGCCCAAACATATAGACCCCACCAAGAAGAGGGAACTTTTGTTTTGCTATTTGTATTGTAGCACTTTGTGTATGTGTTCTTCAGCAATCACTAGAAGTAACCTTTGATTTCCTATTTGTATTATAACACTATATTTGCGCCCTTCAGCCAATCAATTTAGAGTGTACTGACTACCAAACCTTTCAAAATGTTCACAAGTTATGGGAACGGAGTCAGAAATTAAATAGGTGGGCCTTGTTATGTACAATTTATAGTGTACATTGTTTTCAGCACACCTCATGTGTTAACAGACTGTGTTAGCTGATTGTTTATCCCGCTCTTAAGAAAATTCCTCTTCCAGGAATTTTCTCCTTTAAGGAGGGGGGTGTTACGGAACACGTGTGTTTGTGCTCACATGTTCCGTATATAAAGTGTGTGCGTGTGTGTCTTTGTGTATGGTATTGATATTTCTTATCAGGACGAGGATTAAGGCCTCCCTCTGAGACGTCCTCCGAGCGTCAGTTCACACCAAGCATTAGGCGTAATACTTTAATTTTAATTTTATTTTGAAACCAGATGGTCATTTGTCCTTGAGCACCCCGACCCTTCTCCGAGGAGGGTGGGGGGGAGTAAGTTGTCATCAGCTGCGGAATATTTCGCCACCCGTACTGGACATGTAGCTGCAGGCTTACCAGAGGGAGGGTGATCTACGCAGTTGTGTAACTGTTCCTCCAACCAATCAGAATGTAACTGAAGCTCATAGCCAATCAAAATGTAAGGTTGTATAGCTAGCAGGGAACGCTTATACCCATGACACCCGCTGAGTCTCTCTCTTTCTAGCCCAGCGAGGTAAGTGGTCCACCCTTGCTGTAAGTCCTGCTGTGTTGTAAGCCTGTAAGCCCTGCTGTGCTATAAGCCCGTTATAATTATTAGTGTAATGTTATCGAAGAACTGCCTTAGAGGAAAGAGAACTCCTGGCTTGAAATCTTATCTGGAATGTTAAGTCACGTACGAATGTTACTTCATGTTTAATGTTAACTCTTATGATCAGTGTTAACGTAATGTTTCATGCTTGATTTATGTGCCTATCTTTGTACACTTGAATTCTTTCATTATAAGTAGATTTAATGTGATGCTGGTCTTTAATTCAATCCCATAACTATTATTGTGTGATGTCTCCATGGTTGTTTAATTTGTTTATGGATGGGGTTGTAAGGGAGGTAAATGCAAGAGTCCTGGAAAGAGGGGCAAGTATGAAGTCTGTTGGGGATGAGAGAGCTTGGGAAGTGAGTCAGTTGTTGTTCGCTGATGATACAGCGCTGGTGGCTGATTCATGTGAGAAACTGCAGAAGCTGGTGACTGAGTTTGGTAAAGTGTGTGGAAGAAGAAAGTTGAGAGTAAATGTGAATAAGAGCAAGGTTATTAGGTACAGTAGGGGTGAGGGTCAAGTCAATTGGGAGGTGAGTTTGAATGGAGAAAAACTGGAGGAAGTGAAGTGTTTTAGATATCTGGGAGTGGATCTGTCAGCGGATGGAACCATGGAAGCGGAAGTGGATCATAGGGTGGGGGAGGGGGCGAAAATTTTGGGAGCCTTGAAAAATGTGTGGAAGTCGAGAACATTATCTCGGAAAGCAAAAATGGGTATGTTTGAGGGAATAGTGGTTCCAACAATGTTGTATGGTTGCGAGGCGTGGGCTATGGATAGAGATGTGCGCAGGAGGATGGATGTGCTGGAAATGAGATGTTTGAGGACAATGTGTGGTGTGAGGTGGTTTGATCGAGTAAGTAACGTAAGGGTAAGAGAGATGTGTGGAAATAAAAAGAGCGTGGTTGAGAGAGCAGAAGAGGGTGTTTTGAAATGGTTTGGGCACATGGAGAGAATGAGTGAGGAGAGATTGACCAAGAGGATATATGTGTCGGAGGTGGAGGGAACGAGGAGAAGAGGGAGACCAAATTGGAGGTGGAAAGATGGAGTGAAAAAGATTTTGTGTGATCGGGGCCTGAACATGCAGGAGGGTGAAAGGAGGGCAAGAAATAGATTGAATTGGAGTCATGTGGTATACAGGGGTTGACGTGCTGTCAGTGGATTGAAGCAAGGCATGTGAAGCGTCTGGGGTAAACCATGGAAAGCTGTGTAGATATGTATATTTGCGTGTGTGGACGTGTGTATGTACATGTGTATGGGGGGGGGGGGGGTTGGGCCATTTCTTTCGTCTGTTTCCTTGCGCTACCTCGCAAACGCGGGAGACAGCGACAAAGTATAAAAAAAAAAAAAAAAAAAAAAAAAACTATTATTGTGTTATCCTGAGTTGTGCAACTTGACAAATCTATAACGTCCTTGCAAGACAAGGAACAGTAGTATTTGTAACATATGTTACTGGCGACCTTGCCTGAATAAGTGTTGAATTCGTAACAAATGTTCAAACCCGACCGAGGCCGATCGCCTGCTCTCCCGAGGAATCCTGTTCCCCATGATCTCTATGCCAGCAAAATACCTGAAAAAAGATGAATATATCGACGTTCAACAATGTTACAAATGTCTGCAAACCTGTAGTCAATGCGCGGAAACTGGTTATGGTTTTCGTGAGTGCAAGGCTCAGGCAGCGAAGTGTGTTAACTGTAAAGGTGAACACGTCGCTGTATCTGGGCTGTACCCACGTAAGATGGAGCAACTCCGCGCAGTGCGTCAGGCACAAAAAACCAACTCACCTCCTTCCACAAACCCTCACCTCTACGCAACAGTTGCTGCTGCTCCTTCCCCTGCCACCCAAGCTTCTCCTTTCCCGACTACCAATTCTTCAGACCTCCTCACCCTACAAGGTAGGATGCATGCGTCTTACCTAAAAGTGTTGTTCCTGAGCAAGGAAGATAAGTCGGAATTCATCAGAATCTTTGATTTGCTGCTTGCTCATAACAACCTACCCAACGTACGAACTCCACCTGAACTCCTCACCTCCCTCGCCAACAACCATCCCTCTCCGACCCCTGTCTCGTCTGCCTCCCTGACCCCTAACGATAATGTTGCCCAGGACACCCCCAGTAACACTTCCAACTCTCCCCCAACAACACAACCTGTCACCCTCCCAACTTCCAATACCCCCTCCGCACCCCCTAACACAACTCCATCCACAACCCCCCCAACCCAACACCAACAATCCTACTGTCTCTCCAAATACCAATTCCTCTCCCGCCCCCACCGTCCCAACTTCCACCACCACGACAGTCTCCCCCTGAACCTCAACTCATCCATTCCCCCCTCCCCCTTCCCCATCCCTCCGTCCAACGACTAACCCTCCCAGAGGAGCCCCAGCACCTGATCCTGCCGACACACCAGACAACCCACCAACGGTCAACCTCGACCTTGAAATTGTCGACAATGACCCTCTCCCCTCCCCTCTCCCCTCGCCTGACCCCTCACCAGATAGATCCCGACCCAAGACTAGAAACATGATACAAGTGAAACTCTCAAACGGTGCGTCAACGGCCTTCATCGACAACTGACACAGAAGGCCAATAAACTTCCATAAGTCGTAAAATGCTAAAAATCTTACAATTTAACGTGCGCAGCTCTCACAATGGCCGTCATCTGATTGCCACTCTCCTCGAAGAGAAAAAACCCGATGTTGTGATACTTAACATCACATGTATCACCAACGGATATAAAATTAGACATTACGGGTATACATCACGACAGTCTCCAGACAGTAGACACGAGGGAGTCGCCATTCTCATACGCAACACCATCGAACACGAATACCTCGCCACCTCATGGCAATACGAACACTTTCTAGCAGTTAAGATAAACACAATACATGGCTTCATTATCTTCTGCACCGTACACCCAGGCGACCCCAGGCCGCTCACACAGGCGACCCCAGGCCACACACCTCAGGCCGCATACCCAGGCGACTCAAGGCCGCACACCCAGGCCGCACACACAGGCGACCCCAGGCCGCACACACTGGCGACCCCAGGCCGCACACACAGGTGACCCCAGGCCGCACACCTCAGGCCGCATACCCAGGCGACTCAAGGCCGCACACCCAGGCCGCACACACAGGCGACCCCAGGCCGCACACACTGGCGACCCCAGGTCGCACACACAGGCGACCCCAGGCCGTACACCCAGGCCGCATAACCAGGCGACCCCAGGCCGCACACTCAGTCCGCATACCCAGGCGACCCCAGGCCGCACACACAGGCGACCCCAGGCCGCACACCCAGGCCGCATAACCAGGCAACCCCAGGCCGCACACTCAGTCCGCATACCCAGGCGACCCCAGGCCGCACACCCAGGCCGCACACCCAGACTACACACACAGGCGAACCCAGGCCGCACACCCAGGCCGCAAACCCAGGCGACCCCAGGCCGCACATTCAGGCCGCACACACAGGCCGCACACCCAGGCCGCACACCCAGGCGACCCCAGGCCGCACACCCAGGCCACACACACAGGCCGCACACCAAGGCTGCACACCCAGGCGACCCCAGGTCGCACATCCAAGCCGCACACACAGGCGACTCCAGGCCGCACACCCAGGTCGCATACCCAGGTGACCCCAGGCCGGACTCCCAGGCCGCACATACAGGCGACCACAGGCCGCACACCCAGGCCGTACACCCAGTGTACACATAGCAGGCAAACTACAGTATCATCTTAAGATGTGGAAATAAAACTATCAAGGCAGGAGAAGGATTTAGGTGTCATCATTAGTAGAGATGTAAAGCCAAGACAACAGTGTATTAATGTACGTAATAAGACTAACAGACAACTTGGTGTCATGTGTTAGTAGCAAGAATGAACAGGTAATATTACAGCTATAGTTAGTCACACACCACTTACATTATGACGTACAATATTGATCACTGTATTACAGTATGCATATCATTTCCTGGATACCAGGCATTAGAATCCTTCCAAATGAACACATTAAGATCATGAGAGTTTCTTTCTCTCACAGGTGGCAGGCAGGGTTAGTTATGTAAGAGGTATGTTTACTGATGTAATCTGTACCTTTACCTGGAATATCATCAACTTCTCATATCGTTACTGTAATACGTATAAACTTAGGTCAGTACAGCATATTGTCAAAGAACAACACTATTAGTCATGAAAAAGTAGATCTATCTATCCTCCTCTGACCTTTAATTTCTATGAACAAATTTCATTATATATAGATAATGGAAGAGCCAATTGGAGTCAAAGTAAATGTAATGATTCATTGATCATTTCCATTCATGGTAAAGACAGGTAGGGATTTTATGACTACATGAGACAAAGAGAAACTGTTACTAAGGTTGGAGTATCTGGCAATTATTTCAGATAATCGTAAAAAAATGAAAGAATTAATAAACATTCTTTTTCTTTTGTCTTATTTTTTCATATTTGAAATATTTCATTCATTGATTTCAATCAGATTCGGTAAAAGTTGTGATGATTCAACATTGTGTTTGTAAAACGTCCACTGTGGATCTTCCTCCGTTCCTGAAATACTAAGATAACGACCTTGTGGACGCCGACCACAACACGTCAACATCCCAGTCACAACCCCACGTGGTCACGCTGGCCTCAACCAGTCACAACCCCACGTGGTCACGCTGGCCTCAACCAGTCACAAACCCCACGTGGTCACGCTGGCCTCAACCAGTCACAACCCCACGTGGTCACGCTGGCCTCAACCAGTCACAAACCCCACGTTGTCACGCTGGCCTCAACCAGTCACAAACCCCACGTGGTCACGCTGGCCTCAACCAGTCACAAACCCCACGTGGTCACGCTAGCCTCAACAAGTCACAACCCCACGTGGTCACGCTAGCCTCAACCAGTCACAACCCCACGTGGTCACGCTGGCCTCAACCAGTCACAACCCCACGTGGTCACGCTGGCCTCAACCAGTCACAACCCCACGTGGTCACGCTGGCCTCAACAAGTCACAAACCCCACGTGGTCACGCTGGCCTCAACCAGTCACAACCCCACGTGGTCACGCTGGCCTCAACCAGTCACAACCCCACGTGGTCACGTTGGCCTCAACCAGTCACAACCCCACGTGGTCACGCTGGCCTCAACCAGTCACAAACCCCACGTGGTCACGCTAGCCTCAACAAGTCACAACCCCACGTGGTCACGCTAGCCTCAACCAGTCACAACCCCACGTGGTCACGCTGGCCTCAACCAGTCACAACCCCACGTGGTCACGCTGGCCTCAACCAGTCACAACCCCACGTGGTCACGCTAGCCTCAACCAGTCACAAGCCCCACGTGATCACGCTGGCCTTAACCAGTCACAACCCCACGTGGTCACGCTGGCCTCAACCAGTCACAAGCCCCACGTGGTCACGCTGGCCTCAACCAGTCACAAGCCCCAAGTGGTCACGCTGGGCTTAGCCAGTCACAAGCCCCACGTAGTCACGCTGGCCTTAACCAGTCACAACCCCACGTGGTCACGCTGGCCTCAACCAGTCACAAGCCCCACGTGATCACGCTGGCCTTAACCAGTCACAACCCCACGTGGTCACGCTGGCCTCAACCAGTCACAAGCCCCACGTGGTCACGCTGGCCTCAACCAGTCACAAGCCCCAAGTGGTCACGCTGGGCTTAGCCAGTCACAACCCCACGTGGTCACGCTGGCCTCAACCAGTCACAAGCCCCACGTGGTCACGCTGGCCTCAACCAGTCACAAGCCCCAAGTGGTCACGCTGGGCTTAGCCAGTCACAACCCCACGTGGTCACGCTGGCCTCAACCAGTCACAAGCCCCACGTGGTCACGCTGGCCTCAACCAGTCACAAGCCCCAAGTGGTCACGCTGGCCTCAACCAGTCACAAGCCCCAAGTGGTCACGTTGGCCTCAACCAGTCACAAGCCCCACGTGATCACTCTGGCCTTAACCAGTCACAACCCCACGTGGTCACGCTGGCTTCAACCAGTCACAAGCCCTAAGTGGTCACGCTGGCCTCAACCAGTCACAAGCCTCTCGTGGTCACGCTGAACTCAACCAGTCACAAGCCCCACGTGGTCACGCTGGCTTCAACCAGTCACAAGCCCCACGTGATCACGCTGAGCTCAGACAGTCACAAGACCTACGTGGTCTCCCTGTCCTCAACAAGTCACAAGCCTCTCGTGGTCACGCTGAACTCAACCAGTCACAAGCCCCACGTGGTCACGCTGGCCTCAACCAGTCACAAGCCCCACGTGATCACGCTGAGCTCAGACAGTCACAAGCCCTACGTGGTCTCCCTGTCCTCAACAAGTCACAAGCCCCACGTGGTCACGCTGGCCTCAACCAGTCACAAGCCCCACATGGTCACGCTGGCCTCAACCAGTCACAAGCCCCACATGGTCACTCTAGCCTCAACCAGTCACAACCCCACATGGTCACGCTGAACTCAACCAGTCACAACCCCACATGGTCACGCTGGCCTCAACCAGTCACAGCCCCACATGGTCACGCTGACCTCAACTAGTCACAAGCCCCACATGGTCACGCTGGCCTCAACCAGTCACAAACCCCACGTGGTCACACTGGCCACAACCGTTCTATATCAACTGTCACCTACCACCAATTATTGTATCAGATGGGCAATGCCTGGAAGACGACAGCGATGTGCTTTCAGAGTATATTTTCACAGAAACTACATAGTAAAAATAATTTTGTAGTTATAGCTTTAGAATAATTTAAAAAAGACAAAGTTACATGAAGCATAAAAACGGCCTTAAAAAAGGAGAGTTGCAAGTGTAGCAGGAGCAGCAGGTGGAGAAGATCTTGGTCAAGATGTTATAACCGGCAGGTCATGATGCGGCCCATCATCTACAAGTGGTACACACACCATCCCTAGACCACACTTACACTACACTTGACCCAGCCTTGTGGCACCCGCGCCAGCCAGGTACTCACTGGCAGTCAACATTATATCCTGACAACAAACTTGGACCTACAACTAAACACAACTTATAAATAATAATCCAGCTGGCTAGATTGACAACCATCATGGCGGACCGCCAGACATCTGTATATCTCAATCTTTCCTTCATTTATTCTCCAACTTTTTCATGTCATATCCCAACTCCTCTGTTCATCAACATCTTTACGTCATCTCTACACAGTAAGAGTGTATGTGGCACTCAATCTCTCTTGGTATTTCTTCACACAAATCTCTTTTCCAAGTTCACTTCCTCTCGCCATTCTCTTCTCCCCGACATTGTTTCCTCTTTTTCGAAAACCTCTTCAGATCTTCACTGTCGTCTCCACTGTCGCCTCCAGCAGCCCCTTTCAGCACATTTACATCCAAAAGTCCTTCTTTTACACGTCTTTCAATTAACATGTAATCCAGTCATGCCCACTGGCCATCTCTCCTACTCACATACATATATTTATGTATATCACATTTTACAAACCAGGTATTCCCAACACCAGTCCTTTACACACACACAACACAAGTTGTTCACCATTTCCATGCGCCTCAGTTATACCTTCCACTGCCACATTACTTACCTACGCATTTAAATCACCATCACTAATACCTGGTCTCTTACATCATAACTGCTGACACACTCACTCACTTGCTCCCAAAATACTTCCTCTGTTCTTGACTCTAACTCGCTACCTCGCTAAGTGCCATTTGACCTGACCTAATGGGGCAGGACAATGGTCATTATCTTCACTACTCTCTGGACACCTCTGGTCCTTGGCCTCAGCCACTACACTCTCCACTTCAATACTATCTCACTAAACTCTTAAAATCACTGATCTTTGACCCAACGCTTTCAGATAATGTCAAAATCCTAATTCATCGTCAAGATCTTCACTATAACGTTGGATGAACATACTGAATGTTGGAGATTCGAACCCATGACCTTGATCTTTGAGACTCAGGGTCGGTGATAATGTGTACCACACCTGCCAGTGAATTCCAATACTTAGTCACCTAAATATTAAGACCACAAATGTACATACCGAACTGTAGACAAAAATATGGTCAACGAAAGATATTTCATATATGTGGTTTTAAAACTGATAAGATCAGGAAATAAGATTTAATCATTATCATTATCGGACGATTATAATTCTCAACAAGACATGCTAGGTACACAATATATTTCCTACTAACCTACACGTGAAGTGACAATCCATACCATATCTAACTTCCCACTTGATAACCAGCATATTGTATCCTTCAGTAGCAGATATACTATACTTAATGATAATAATAATCATAATGATTACAATAATGATAATATTGATACTAATGATAATAATATTGATAATAATAATGATAATGATGATGATGATAACAATGATACATAATAATAATGATGCTAATAATGATGATAATGATAATAATGATAATGATAATAATGATAATGATAACAATGATGATAATAATAATAATAATAATAATAATAATAATGATAATAATGATAATAATAAAGTAATAATGATAATAATAATAGTAATAATAATAGTAATAATAATAATAATAATAATAATAATAATAATAATAATAATAATAATAATAATGATAATAACAGAAATATTAATAATGATGACAATGATAATGACAAAATGATAATAATGATAATAGTAATAATGATAATAATAATAATAATAATAATAATAATAATAATAATAATGATAATAATAATAATAATAATAATAATAATAATAATAATAATGATAATAATAATAATAATTATCATTATTATTATATATATATATATATATATATATATATATATATATATATATATATATATATATATGTATATATATATATATATATATATATATATATATATATATATATATATATATATATATCAATGTGTTCAGATGTATAGGTATGTATATTTGCGTGTGTGTACGAGTATGTATGTACATGTGTATGTGGGTGGGTTGGGCCATTCTTTCGTCTGTTTTCTTGCGTTACCTCGCTAACGCGGGAGACAACGACAAAGCAATATATATATATATATATATATATATATATATATATATATATATATATGTATATATATATATATATATATATATATATATATATATATATATATATATATATATCCTTCAGTATGTTTACTTTCGATACAGAGGAACAAAAGAAGGAGCCAAACAAGTAAATTTCGTCAAAGACATCTCTCTTTTCTTAACGCTGCCTCGCAAAGATTTTCATTAATTCAAATTGAAGAAACAGACGTATTTTCTATTGTCTGGTTAGCTCAGTGGTAGAGCGTGAGTCTGACACACTCAAGGTCGTGGGTTCGAGACCCACACCAGACATAATTTTTGTCTTTATCTTTTTTCATTTTGTCCGCATCACATGTGTGCAACATTCAGTATGTTCGTCCAACGTTATAGTGAAGATCTTCACAATGAATTGAGGTTTTCGACCTTATCTGAAAGGGTCAGGTCCACCAAGACGTCCTTGAAATCTTCCAGAAGCTTCTAGCGATCCTCCTCCAACTGCTGGGCACATTAGAGTTAACATGGGCCGGACATCGGTGGTGGAACGACTTAATCTGCTTCCGGTAGTTAGCAGGGATGATAATGAGGGCTCTGACCTCATACCAGGTCAGCTTAGTTCCAGTCTGTTACGTAGTTCCAGTCTATTGCTTAGTTCCAGTCTGTTACTTAGTTCCAGTCTATTGCCTAGTTCCAGTCTATTGTCTAGATCCAGTCTGTTGCTCAGTTCCAGTCTATTGCTTAGTTTCAGTTTATTGTTTAGTGCCAGTCTATTGCTTAGATCCAGTCTATTGCTTAGTTTCAGTCTATTGTTTAGTGCCAGTCTATTGCTTAGTTCCAGTCTATTGCTTAGTTCCAGTCTATTGCTTAGTTCCAGTCTATTGCAACGACAATAAAAAAGTAAAACTCATTTCTTCGTGGAAAATTGAGAGGAAAACACGACAGCAACATGGAGATTTATCCTGTGGTTATTTTGCCGGCTAGTCGGCAACGGTCGGTCAAACACTATTTTGCCGTGGTAATCTCAATGCTTCATATAATACTATGTCACAAAATATGTTCTTGGAGGCGTAGCTCAGTGGTAGAGCACTCGCTTGGCATGCGAGAGGACCCGGGTTCAAACCCCGGCGCCTCCATTTTTTATTTGGGAAATTCATTGCTTTCAGTCTTGTATATATATATATATATATATATATATATATATATATATATATATATATATATATATATATATATATATATATATCGTCCGATCAGGGAAGTTAAGCAACGTTGGGTCTGGTTAGTACTTGGATGGGTGACCGTCTGGGAACACCAGATGCTGTTATCCCTGGGGACAGGGAAGAAAGAATACTTCCCACGTATTCCCTGCGTGGCGTACAAGGCGACTAAAAGGGGAGGGAACGGGAGGCTGGAAGATAAAGATATTGTAAAGATGTAGCGAATATAAGGCTGCACTGATGATACGGATATCGCCGAAGCAAGTAGTAATGAAGATTAAGGTGCGCTGAAAATTATTTTGTAGTAAAGATGAATATATAGGCTGAAATTATTCTTTAGTGAAGATATATGTATATGCTGAAATTCTGTATTGAACACCATGGAGTAATGATAATGATGAGAGTGTACTGACGATGAGGGTTTAGTTAAAGTAGTGACAATTGCCTTTGCAATGATAATAAGGGGGTAACACAATGAGGAACACAAACTTTCCAAAGCTACGTTCAAGTCAGACTTTGAACTAAGTTCGGTAAACAGAAAGATGATGTTAAGATGAGAGTGTAGTGAGGAAGAGTATAGTGATGATAAGGATACTGTCAAGATAGGTTGTAGTGAAGAAAAGAATGTAGTGAAGATACGAATGTAGTAGAGATAAGGGTTATTAAAGATTAAAGTTTATTCAAAATAATTATGTAGTGAAGATAAGAACTATTTTTAGTTAACATCAGGGAGTACAATGGTGATGGTATGGTAGAAATAACGGTGTAGTGAAGAAGAGGGTATAGTGAAGATATAATTTATTGAAAACACGCTTGTAGTGAAGATGATGTTGTAGTTTGTGAATATGATGTAGTGAACTTAACCTTATTGACCTGATCCCCCAAATCCTCCAAGCTACGTTCAAGGGCGGATCCAAAGCCGACCGAAAAGGCTATTTCTCTGTGTATTGTTAGTGGTGGTGGTGTGTGTAGGTGTGGGTAATGATCTATTTGCACTGTATTAGGAGGGAGTTTTACACTCGTGGGGCTTCATGTAAAGACGTTGTTTGTGTGAGCGGGTAAAATCTAAAGCCTTCCTTGAAACCAGCTTAGTCAAGATAAGGTCATATGAAGATGAGGTTGTAGTGAAGATTATAATGAGCCTTGCATAGTGAAGATAAAGGGATTAAGGAGAGGAGATGTAGTAAAGAAGATTATAGTGAACACAAAAGGATTCAAGCTAGGTGCAGGGTCGACCTATGGGCTTGAACTTACATTTTAGGTCAAAGGCATCACCAGTACACCCTGGCCAGCATTAAAGTTTATCCGTACACACACACACACACACACACACACACACACACACACACACATTTGGTGAAATCTTGTTTCCTCACATTAAATGTTATCCCAGATGTCCAAAATTCTTCTGTCTGCTCTTTCATTTTCTATGTTTTCCACTTGACTTTCTTCAGTCGAAGTGATTTCCCGTTCATGTTTTAGATTAAACTATATTTTTCAATTGACCAATTCCCTCTCCCATCTCATCATGACGCTTCTTATTGTTCTTTGATTTGAATCCTCAGTTTTCACCTCTCCTTCAACATGATAACCTCTGAATCTGTGAGTGTGTCATTACCTATTTTTACTCTAGAACATTCCGTACTATTATACAACTTGTAAGATTTATGTATGGTGTGTGCCTTAACCATGACCTCATTCTTCTTATTCCATTCATCAACCACTCTTATATAAACTTTAAAATTACTTCTCTGAATATATTTGAACAATATTGCCCTAATTTCATGCTATGTTCTCTAGGTTTGTTTGTTTGTTTGTGTGTGTGTGTGTGTGTGTGTGTGTGTGTGTGTGTGTGTGTTCTCAGAAAGTAACTGTGTACTATTCAACAATGATTTCCCAAAAGCCATTTACCTCATATCCTTTTATTTCGATGCTTGAAAATGGCTAAATTTTCGTCAAAGTGTTTTTTGTCTTATTAGTATTTATAATGATTTATTGATTCAAAAAGTATTGGTATTTCGAAACTATCTAGATCCTTCAACATCTCTAGCCATCTTCACTACACTCTCAACACCATTGGCCATCTTGACTATTTCTTCGACACCTTTAGATTTCATCAAATAATTATCGCAGCAAAACTAAATAAATCCGTCTACATATCCGGATTTGTATGGGATTTAATCTGGATAGATCTGGTTATGTGACGTCACATAACCCAGGGGTATATAAGGCCGGCGGCGAGAGAAGTGTAATCATTTGAGGATGGGACTCCGTACCGACAACATCTCCTCTCACACTCTCCGGCAAGAAGAAAATTTGGTAAGTGCACCTCAGGCCGGAATCAAAATGAGTGTTCCAGTTGTAAAGTTGACCCAGAAGGATGTAAATGACCTGGTGGTCATGAGAGAGGTGGGTCGGGGAGGCAACGCCAAGATTGAAACGGTGTTGTTCCGTGGATCGTGTTGCGTCATCAAAAGCCTTCTGGACGGAGTGAGTTGGAAAAGTCTTATGGATGAAGCCGACATTCACAGGAGACTGGCTGGGGCTGGAGGAGCCCCTCTCCTTCGAGCAGTGTGCCGCAACCCCCCAATGATCATCTTAAGCCACACTGGCCAGCCTTATGATAAATTCATGAGAACATGTCGGTCGGACGAGGAACTGGTCGAGTCCGCCATCATGGTCGCTCGTCGGCTGATGGAAATCCATAAGAAAAACATTGTCCATAATGACGTCAAGGTCGAGAATGTGACCGTGACGATGGGTGAGAAGCCAGAGTTTCACATCATCGACTTTGGCTTGAGCGTTAAGAAGGGAAGCTGCGTTGAGTACAATGTTCCTGACCTGTGGTTGGCCCCTGAGGTCAGGGAGCGGAAGCCGGTCTCCCCAGCCAGTGACGTCTTCTCTTCTGGGCATCTAATGAGGCACGTGTCCATCCTGGTCAGGAAGCAGGGTGTGCGGGAAAGCCTCCAGGATCTTTACCACACAGCGACCCACAGCGACCCCTCAGAGAGACCAGCTCTGCCACTTATTATTGGTGAGCTGAAGAAGGTGATGAGGTCAGTCCGCCGGAGGCGTACCAGAGGAGGGGGCCAACGGAACCAGAGGAAGGGCAGGAAATGAGGTGCCCTTCCTCAACTATTTACCTCACAATAAGAACTTTGTTTTAGAGGAAATTATTATTTTTACATAGCTTAAAACGGAATAGACTTTTATTTTAGAGGAAATTAAAATATTTATTTAAAACGGGAAAAAATTATGGAACTCGACATGCAACCACCTCCTCGTGGTGAGTTCTGGGTGATAAGAGATCAAACATCTCTTATCAGCTAAGAGTTGCATACAAAGGTATTTCTTGATAAGTTAAAGACAACTGGATAATGTTCTTATGATCTTAAATGTTCTTAGAGTCTGGCTAGTGTTATCTTGGAGGTCTTCTATCCCCTACAGCTCGGGCTGGACCCAGACTGTATCATGGACAACGATAAAGCATCTTAGACTAGCTATCATGGACAGCGATAAATGATTTAGCCTAACCATTATGGACAACGATAAGTGATCTTAGCCTAACCATCATGGACAACGCTAAATTATCTTAGCCTAACCATTATGGACAACGATAAATGATCTTAGCCTAGCCATCAAGGCCCATTTTCAGTCGTCCATCATAAATTTGCATGTTATTCTAATATCATTAGTAGTTTTAACCTTATAAAAGACTGACGTGTCCCAAGCATTTTCAAATGGCATTTGTACTGCTTAACTCTCGATGTTAGTGAAAACATGTGAGATAACCACGACTGAGCAGCTTTCCTGTGTGCTGTGAATTTATTACCTTCCTTTTTCCTCTCTCTCTCTGTCCCCCTCTCTCTCTCTCTCTCTCTCTCTCTCTCTCTCTCTCTCTCTCTCTCTCTCTCTCTCTCTCTCTCTCTCTCTCTCTCTCTCTCTCTCTCTCTCTCTATCAAAATATTCGAAATTATGAAATTCAATGTAGCCAAACTTCTGAGTTTCTTGTTTGTCTTGTAAAGTGGATCGTAGGGTTTTGTTGATATATATATACATGGGCTATGGATAGAGTTGTGCGCAGGAGGATGGACGTGCTGGAAATGAGATGTTTGAGGAAAATGTGTGGTGTGAGGTGGTTTGATCGAGTAAGTAACGTAAGGGTAAGAGAGATGTGTGGAAATAAAAAGAGCGT
Organism: Panulirus ornatus; assembly: GCF_036320965.1. NCBI lineage: Eukaryota > Metazoa > Arthropoda > Malacostraca > Decapoda > Palinuridae > Panulirus > Panulirus ornatus. Next base: position 3,785,533 of record NC_092266.1, read on the forward strand.
GGTTGAGAGAGCAGAAGAGGGTGTTTTGAAATGGTTTGGGCACATGGAGAGAATGAGTGAGGAAAGATTGACCAAGAGGATATATGTGTCGGAGGTGGAGGGAACGAGGAGAAGAGGGAGACCAAATTGGAGGTGGAAAGATGGAGTGAAAAAGATTTTGTGTGATCGGGGCCTGAACATGCAGGAGGGTGAAAGGAGGGCAAGGAATAGAGTGAATTGGAGCGATGTGGTATACAGGGGTTGACGTGCTGTCAGTGGATTGAATCAAGGCATGTGAAGCGTCTGGGGTAAACCATGGAAAGCTGTGTAGGTATGTATATTTGCGTGTGTGGACGTGTGTATGTACATGTGTATGGGGGGGGGGTTGGGCCATTTCTTTCGTCTGTTTCCTTGCGCTACCTCGCAAATGCGGGAGACAGCGACAAAGTATAAAAAAAAAAAAAAAAAAAAAAAAAATATATATATATATATATATATATATATATATATATATATATATATATATATATATATATATATATATATATACTCTATCTATCTATTTTGCTTTGTCGCTGTCTCCAGCGTTAGCGAGGTAGCGCAAGGAAAAAGACGAAAGAATGGCCCAACCCACCCATATACACATGTGTATACATATACGTCAACACACAGCACATATACATACTTATACATCTCAATGTATACATATATATACACACACAGACATATACATGTATACCCATGTACATAATTCATACTGTCTGCCTTTATTCATTCCCATCGCCACCCCGCCACACATGGAATAACAACACCCTCCCCCCTCATGTGTGCGAGGTAGCGCTAGGAAAAGACACCAAAAGCCCCATTCGTTCACACTCAGTCTCTAGCTGTCATGTAATAATGCACCGAAACCACAGCTCCCTTTCCATATCCAGGCCCCACACAACTTTCCATGGTTTACCCCAGACGCTTCACATGCCCTGTTTCAATCCACTGACAGCACGTCGACCCCGGTATACCACATCGTTCCAATTCACTCTATTCCCTGCACGCCTTTCACCCTCCTGCATGTTCAGTCCCCGATCACTCAAAATCTTTTTCACTCCATCTTTCTACCTCCAATTTGGTCTCCCACTTCTAGTCGTTCCCTCCACCTCTGACATATATATCCTCTTGGTCAATTTTTCCTCACTCATTCTCTCCATGTGATCAAACCATTTCAAAACACCCTCTTCTGCACTCTCAACCACACTCTTTTTATTTCCACACATCTCTCTTACCCTTACATAACTTACTCGATCAAACCACCTCACACCACATATTGTCCTCAAACATCTCATTTCCAGCACATCCACCCTCCTGCGCACAACTCTATCCATACCCCACGCCTCGCAACCATACGACATTGTTGGAACCACTATTCCTTCAAACATACCCATTTTTGCTTTCCGAGATAATATTCTCGACTTCCACACATTCTTCAAGGCTCCCAGAATTTTCGCCCCCTCCCCCACCCTATGAATTCACTTCCTCTTCCATGGTTCCATCCGCTGCCAGATCCACTCCCAGATATCTAAAACACTTCACTTCCTCCAGTTTTTCTCCATTCAAAGTTACCTCCCAATTGACTTGACCCTCAACCCTACTGTACCTAATAACCTTGCTCTTATTCACATTTACTCTTAAGTTTCTTCTTTCACACACTTTACCAAACTCAGTCACCAGCTTCTGCAGTTTCTTACATGAAATCAGCCACCAGCGCTCTATCATCAGCGAACAACAACTGACTCACTTCCCAAGCTCTCTCATCCAGAACAGATTGCATACTTGCCCCTCTTTCCAAAACTCTTGCATTCACCTCCCTAACAACCCCATCCATAAACAAATTAAACAACCATGGAGACATCACACACCCCTGCCGCAAACCCACATTCACTGAGAACCAAACACTTTCCTATATATATATATATATATATATATATATATATATATATATATATATATATATATATATATATATATATATATATATATATATATATATATATATATATATATATATATATATATATATATTGGGGAGGAAATATCTAAAAACATTTTGGTGTCTCAGATTTTAGATATGAATCAAGGTATATTTACGCCACTGACTAACATTATTACCTTCATTTCCTTCTAGCAGATACAGGTTTTCAGATAATGCAATTATCAATAAATGGACCACTCACGAGCATAGTTAGTTCTGAGTGGAGCTTAACATGTTGTGCTTCTACACAATGACAACTAATATGGTTCACTCCCTATTGGTGGTTCAACTATGATGAGTTAGCAGCAGGACACAATCGTGCTGGTCTTACACAAGATATCATACCACCATCACCAATGGTTAATGTGTGTGGATCTTAAGATGGTGACTTTTCTCCTGAGTCAGCAGAGTGGGTACAACAAGTAGCCCAGCTTTATCTGTCTCTGGGATAGTAGAGCTGAGGATGAGCACTGGCTGAGAAAACAATGGTCTCTGAGAGAAAACATGTTGGTTGGAGACAGGAATGTCATGGCAGAACCCTTGGTTGACAGAGATAAGATCATTGTACCACCACTGCACATCAAACTAGGTTTAATGAAACACTTTGTGAAGGTTTGGAACAAAGAAGGACACTCTGCTTTGACTACATGTGCAGAAAATGTCCAGCGCTGATCATGGAGAAGGTGAAGGCAGGTACTGTCGACGGGTCACAAATCATGGAACTCATGAAAGACCCACATTTCCAAGATTCAATGACCAATGTTGAGGCAGAGGCATGGTCTTCGTTCACTGTGGTTGTAAGGAATTGTCTTGGTCACCATAAAGCAGATAACTACCCTGAACTAGTGGAGAACCTGCCATCTTCTTTCCCTCAACTTGGCTGTAAAATGAACATCAAAGTGCATTACCTCCACACCCACTTGGCCAGACAACCTAAGTGAGGAACTGGCTCAACCATTCCACCAAGATTTAAGAACAATGGAAGAAAGATCCCGGGGACACTGGGATACCCATACCTGGGACACTGGGATACCAATACCTGGGACACTGGGATACCCATACCTGGGACACTGGGATACCCATACCTGGGACACTGGGATACCCATACCTGGGACACTGGGATACCCATACCTGGGACACTGGGATACCCATACCTGGGACACTGGGATACCCATACCTGGGACACTGGGATACCCAGACCTGGGACACTGGGATACCCAGACCTGGGACACTGGGATACCCATACCTGGGACACTGGGACACCCATACCTGGGACACTGGGATACCCATACCTGGGACACTGGGATACCTATACCTGGGACACTGGGATACCTATACCTGGGACACTGGGATACCCATACCTGGGACACTGGGATACCCAGACCTGGGACACTGGGATACCCATACCTGGGACACTGGGATACCTATACCTGGGACACTGGGATACTCATACCTGGGACACTGGGATACTCATACCTGGGACACTGGGATACCCAGACCTGGGACACTGGGATACCCAGACCTGGGACACTGGGATACCCATACCTGGGACACTGGGATACCCATACCTGGGACACTGGGATACCCATACCTGGGACACTGGGATATCCATACTTGGGACACTTGGATACCCATACCTGGGGCACTGGGATACCCATACCTGGGACACTGGGATACCCATACCTGGGACACTGGGATACCCATACCTGGGACACTGGGATACCTATACCTGGGACACTGGGATACCCATACCTGGGACACTGGGATACCCATACCTGGAACACTGGGATACCTATACCTGGGACACTGGGATACCCATACCTGGGACACTGGGATACCCATACCTGGGACACTGGGATATCCATACTTGGGACACTTGGATACCCATACCTGGGGCACTGGGATACCCATACCTGGGACACTGGCATACCCATACCTGGGACACTGGGATACCCATACCTGGGACACTGGGATATCCATACTTGGGACACTTGGATACCCATACCTGGGGCACTGGGATACCTATACCTGGGACACTGGGATACCAATACCTGGGACACTGGGATACCCATACCTGGGACACTGGGATACCCATACCTGGGACACTGGGATACCCATACCTGGGACACTGGGATACCCATACCTGGGACACTGGGATACCTATACCTGGGACACTGGGATACCCATACCTGGGACACTGGGATACCTATACCTGGGACACTGGGGTACCCATACCTGGGACACTGGGATACCCATACCTGGGACACTGGGGTACCCATACCTGGGACACTGGGATACCCATACCTGGGACACTGGGACACCCATACCTGGGACACTGGGATACCCATACCTGGGACACTGGGATACCCATACCTGGGACACTGGGATACCCATACCTGGGACACTGGGATACCCATACCTGGGACACTGGGGTACCCATACCTGGGACACTGGGATACCCATACCTGGGACACTGGGATACCTATACCTGGGACACTGGGGTACCCATACCTGGGACACTGGGATACCCATACCTGGGACACTGGGATACCTATACCTGGGACACTGGGATACCCATACCTGGGACACTTGGATACCCATATCTGGGACACTGGGATACCCATACCTGGGACACTGGGATGATGGTGGATGACTGCTGGATCATTGCAGGTGATTGTGGTGGGTCAGGTGAGCACAAACGTGACATGTGTGAGGACATGATGAACCATAATGATATATAACTTTCTAGGTTGGGCTCACCGTCACCATTATCTGTGGATGTCATCATCATCATGTAATCCTAAATCAACCAATGCTACTTGTAGGAAGCCATTTCTCTTGATGCAACAATAATGATGGTAGAGGATGGTTGTATGTGACACAGCAATTATATCATCATATCTCGATCACCAGCAGAGAACAGAGGAGGAGGAGGAGGAGGAGGAGGCCATATTTAGAATCACCCACCAAAATGGACACGACTAACATCTCAGCCACCAAATTGTGTGTTCCCGCACACACACAGGCGCGCGCGCGCCCGCCATATATTTGGTATAGCAGGTGTCACGTGGGTCCAGAACACTGGTCAAGACCTGCATGATGATGATGACGTCACCAAGTGTGATGTGGTGGTGTTGACGTCATCATCAGTGATGTCATGAGCGCCACTGTTGTGTGGCAAGTCTGGATTCATGTTCAGTGGGGTTCAGGTCAGGCAGGGAGGGGATGTGGTGGGGCGGGGCAACATTCCCCAGTGGGGCTCAAACCACACCTTAACACCCCGACCCACCCACCCACCCACCCACACCTGTGGATGGGGCAGTTGTCGTGCACGACCACGTCAAATGGCTCCGGCTCAGGGTTGTGGCCCAACCTGACCTGCTGCTGTACGGGGCGTCAGTAGAGAACGTTTTCTCATCACAGAAAACGACCAGCTGCCAGAAGGAGAGCAGCTGGTCCACCTACTACACCAGCTGTACCATCCTCCTCTGCTACATGTTATGTGGCTCACCCTGGCTGGCTGGCTGGCTGGGTGGGGGTCAGTTATGTGGGTGGGTGGGTGGGTGGCTGGCTAGGGGTCAGTTATGTGGGTGGCTGGGTGGCTGGCTGGGAGTCAGTTATGTGGGTGGCTGGGTGGCTGGCTGGGGGTCAGTTATGTGGCTGGCTGGGTGGCTGGCTGGGGGTCAGTTATGTGGGTGGGTGGGTGGCTGGCTGGGGGTCAGTTATGTGGGTGGGTGGGTGGGGGTCAGTTGTGTGCGTGGGTGGGTGGGTGGGTGGGGGTCAGTTATGTGGGTGGGTGGGTGGGTGGGTGGGGGTCAGTTATGTGGGTGGGTGGGTGGGTGGCTGGGGGTCAGTTATGTGGGTGGGTGGGTGGCTGGATAGGGGTCAGTTATGTGGCTGGCTGGCTGGGTGGCTAGGGGTCAGCTATGTGGGTGGGTGGATGGGGGTCAGTTGTGTGCGTGGGTGGGTGGGTGGCTGGGGGTCAGTTATGTGGGTGGGTGGGTGGGTGGCTGGGGGTCAGTTATGTGGGTGGGTGGGTGGGTGGCTGGGGGTCAGTTATGTGGGTGGGTGGGTGGGTGGCTGTGGGTCAGTTATGTGGGTGGGTGGGTGGGTGGCTGGGGGTCAGTTATGTGGCTGGCTGGGTGGCTGGCTGGGGGTCAGTTATGTGGGTGGGTGGGTGGCTGGCTGGGGGTCAGTTATGTTTCTGGGTGGGTGGGGGTCAGTTGTGTGCGTGGCTGGCTGGCTGGCTGGGGGTCAGTTATGTGGGTGGGTGGCTGGCTGGCTGGGTGGCTGGCTGGGGATCAGTTATGTGGGTGGGTGGGTGGGTGGCTGGGGGTCAGTTATGTGGGTGGCTGGGTGGGTGTCAGTTATATGGGTGGGTGGGTGGGTGGGTGGGGTCAGTTATGTGGGTGGGTGGGTGGATGGCTGGGGGTCAGTTATGTGGGTGGGTGGGTGGGTGGGTGGCTGGGGGTCAGTTATGTGGGTGGGTGGGTGGGTGGCTGGGGGTCAGTTATGTGGGTGGGTGGGTGGGTGGCTGGGGGTCAGTTATGTGGGTGGGTGGGTGGCTGGCTGGGGGTCATTTATGTGGGTGGGTGGGTGGGTGGCTGGGGGTCAGTTATGTGGGTGGGTGGGTGGGTGGCTGGGGGTCAGTTATGTGGATGGCTGGGTGGCTGGCTGGGGGTCAGTTATGTGGGTGGCTAGGTGGCTGGCTGGGGGTCAGTTATGTGGGTGGGTGGGTGGGTGTGAGTGCAGGTGTCCCATGTTCTATATCTTACAACGCTAACTTCGTGTCCACAATATTTCTTGCCTCAACCAATGTGTGTAATAGCCACCATCTTCCTGGCCCATCTTTCTGGGTCATGTTTACACCATCATTAATGATCATCATCACTACACATACATGATGATAATGATATATTAACACCTTCATTAATGATCATCATCACTACACATACATGATGATAATGATATATTAACACCATCATTAATGATCATCATCACTACACATACATGATGATAATGATATATTAACACCATCATTAATGATCATCATCACTACACATACATGATGATAATGATATATTAACACCATCATTAATGATCATCATCACTACACATACATGATGATAATGATATATTAACACCATCATTAATGATCATCATCACTACACATACATGATGATAATGATATATTAACACCATCATTAATGATCATCATCACTACACATACATGATGATAATGATATATTAACACCATCATTAATGATCATCATCACTACACATACATGATGATAATGATATATTAACACCATCATTAATGATCATCATCACTACACATACATGATGATAATGATATATTAACACCATCATTAATGATCATCATCACTACACATACATGATGATAATGATATATTAACACCATCATTAATGATCATCATCACTACACATACATGATGATAATGATATATTAACACCATCATTAATGATCATCATCACTACACATACATGATGATAATGATATATTAACACCATCATTAATGATCATCATCACTACACATACATGATGATAATGATATATTAACACCATCATTAATGATCATCATCACTACACATACATGATGATAATGATATATTAACACCATCATTAATGATCATCATCACTACACATACATGATGATAATGATATATTAACACCATCATTAATGATCATCATCACTACACATACATGATGATAATGATATATTAACATTGTCATTTGAACAAGGTCAGGTACTCACGTGAGCATAAGACAACTTCTCTCACATTATATGAGTCGCCAACTCACCAATACAGTTGCCGCCATTAATGTCACCTAAAATAACGCCATCATTACTAATATTGTTGACTATATTTTGACCACCATCCAGGATGGTAGTGGGTGGCTGATTGGATATAAGACGAGGGTCACCTGGCAGAACATTAACTGGGTTATCCAGTACCAGTACATAAGTGCCACTACCTGTGCTGGGTTATCCAGTACCAGTACATAAGTACCACTACCTGTGCTGGGTTATCCAGTACCAGTACATAAGTACCACTACCTGTGCTGGGTTATCCAGTACCAGCACATAAGTACCACTACCTGTGCTGGGTTATCCAGTACCAGCACATAAGTGCCACTACCTGTGCTGGGTTATCCAGTACCAGCACATAAGTACCACTACCTGTGTTGGGTTATCCAGTACCAGTACATAAGTGCCACTACCTGTGCTGGGTTATCCAGTACCAGTACATAAGTACCACTACCTGTGCTGGGTTATCCAGTACCAGTACATAAGTACCACTACCTGTGCTGGGTTATCCAGTACCAGTACATAAGTACCACTACCTGTGCTGGGTTATCCAGTACCAGTACATAAGTGCCACTACCTGTGCTGGGTTATCCAGTACCAGCACATAAGTGCCACTACCTGTGCTGGGTTATCCAGTACCAGCACATAAGTACCACTACCTGTGCTGGGTTATCCAGTACCAGCACATAAGTGCCACTACCTGTGCTGGGTTATCCAGTACCAGCACATAAGTGCCACTACCTGTGCTGGGTTATCCAGTACCAGCACATAAGTACCACTACCTGTGCTGGGTTATCCAGTACCAGCACATAAGTGCCACTACCTGTGCTGGGTTATCCAGTACCAGCACATAAGTGCCACTACCTGTGCTGGGTTATCCAGTACCAGTACATAAGTACCACTACCTGTGCTGGGTTATCCAGTACCAGCACATAAGTGCCACAACCTGTGATGGGTTATCCAGTACCAGCACATAAGTGCCACTACCTGTGCTGGGTTATCCAGTACCAGTACATAAGTACCACTACCTGTGCTGGGTTATCCAGTACCAGTACATAAGTACCACTACCTGTGCTGGGTTATCCAGTACCAGCACATAAGTACCACTACCTGTGCTGGGTTATCCAGTACCAGCACATAAGTACCACTACCTGTGCTGGGTTATCCAGTACCAGCACATAAGTACCACTACCTGTGCTGGGTTATCCAGTACCAGTACATAAGTACCACTACCTGTGCTGGGTTATCCAGTACCAGCACATAAGTACCACTACCTGTGCTGGGTTATCCAGTACCAGTACATAAGTACCACTACCTGTGCTGGGTTATCCAGTACCAGCACATAAGTACCACTACCTGTGCTGGGTTATCCAGTACCAGCACATAAGTACCACTACCTGTGCTGGGTTATCCAGTACCAGCACATAAGTACCACTACCTGTGCTGGGTTATCCAGTACCAGCACATAAGTACCACTACCTGTGCTGGGTTATCCAGTACCAGCACATAAGTACCACTACCTGTGCTGGGTTATCCAGTACCAGCACATAAGTACCACTACCTGTGCTGGGTTATCCAGTACCAGTACATAAGTACCACTACCTGTGCTGGGTTATCCAGTACCAGTACATAAGTACCACTACCTGTGCTGGGTTATCCAGTACCAGCACAGCCTGCCTCCCTGGGCCATACATATCTCCAGAGTTTCAGTAGAACATGTGAATGTGATGACTGAGGGTTAACATGTCACAGATATTATCTACAACTGTTATATGACGTGCCACATGGTATCCACCACATAAGGAAATGTTATATAAACTTACTATGGTCGTTATGATGGTTAGAAAAAATAATATCTGTTTCGACGAATTTTTGTGTATTTGTTTATGTTGTATCCGGTGAGGTGAGGTTAGGTGCCATCAGCTTATCATTGATGATAACTGTCATACTGGGTGATGTTTATATCAATACATTGTGTTGAAGAAGTAGGAGAGTGAAGAATTTCATTATGTTCTGGTCTTATCTTGATTTCCTCTGACAACGGAAACGTGAACATCAGCTCTTGACCCAACTACTTTTCCTTCCTCAGAAATATTGCCTGGTATTAACAGCGACTACAACAGTGTTGTAACGCTAGGTATGGTCAAGTTATAATGAGATCAGTTTGCTCTGGAAACTTGTGCTCAACATCAGGGAAACAGTCAACCTTGATAATCTGACTCCACAGTATAACCTTACTATGAAATATTAAGAAGAACGTTAAGAGATGTTCAGGGAAACATCATCCAGTGCATGGAACACTTGGGTGGAGATACAGATTATCCCAATTGTCCCTATTGGTGTCCTGGTGAAATTGGTTCTCAGATGGGGCTTGTCACATGTTTTGGGCTGTACGTTGAAGCAACCTAACTGTACAGAAGGGTCCCTCTCTGACAGCCCCCTCATCTCTCTACCTGTACGAGCGCTGCCATACGGGCTTGTCACTCCCCCATGGGTGGTGACTGGGTCATGAGTAGGTGGTACAGCTTGAGACGACTTCCTTCAATGCAGAAATGAAAACTGGTTATGTAGCCGGTAGTGGTAAAGGTATCAAGTAAATGTTGTGTTGCTGTATTATTGTAGTAACAGTAAAGGTCAAACTGCCGACACCGTTGACTACACTGGTCAAGTTGGCACTGCAGACAGTAATGGTTGCAGTGATGTTGTGGCACTATTAGTTACAGTGATGTTGTGGCACTGTTAGTTACAGTGGTGTTGTGGCACTGTTGTTACAGTGGTGTTGTGGCACTGTTGTTACAGTGGTGTTGTGGCACTGTTGGTTACAGTTGTAATGTGGTACAATTAGTCAAAGTGGTGTTGTGACACTGTTGGTTACAGTGGTGTTGTGGCACTGTTGGTTACAGTTGTAATGTGGTACAGTTAGTCAAAGTGGTGTTGTGGCATTGTTAGTTACAGTGGTGTTGTGGCACTGTTGTTACAGTGGTGTTGTGGCACTGTTGTTACAGTGGTGTTGTAGCACTGTTGGTTGCATTGGTGTTGTGGATTTGTTGGTTATAGTGGTGTTGTGGCACTGTTAGTTACAGTGGTGTTGTGGCACTGTTGTTACAGTGGTGTTGTAGCACTGTTGGTTACAGTGATGTTGTGGTACTGTTGCTACATTGGATTTGTGGCACTGTTAGTTACAGTGGTGTTGTGGCACTGTTGGTTACAGTGGTGTTGTGGCACTGTTAATTACAGTGGTGTTGTGGCACTTTTGGTTACAGTTGTAATGTGGCACTGTTAGTTAAAGTGGTGTTGTGGCACTGTTGGTTACAGTGGTGTTGTGGCACTGTTAGTTACAGTGGTGTTGTGGCACTTTTGGTTGCAGTTGTAATGTGGCACTGTTAGTTACAGTGGTGTTGTGACACTGTTGGTTACAGTGGTGTTGTGGCACTGTTAGTTACTGTATTGTAGTGGCACTGTTGGTTGGAGTGGTGTTGTGGCACTGTTGGTTGGAGTGGTGTTGTGGCACTGTTGGTTACAGTGATGTTGTGGCATTGTTGGTTACAGTAGTATTGTGGCACTGTTGGTTACAGTGGTATTGTGGAAATGTTGGCTACAGTGGTATTGTAGCACTGTTGGTTACAGTGGTATTGTGGCACTGTTGGTTACAGTGGTATTGTGGCACTGTTGGTTACAGTGGTATTGTGGCACTGTTGGTTACAGTGGTATTGTAGCACTGTTGGTTACAGTGCTGTTGTGGCATTGTTGGTTATAGTGGTATTGTGGCACTGTTGGTTACAGTAATATTGTGGCACTGTTGCTTACAGTGGTATTGTGGCACTGTTGGTTACAGTGGTATTGTGGCACTGTTGGTTACAGCAGCAACTGATTTCTTTTTCTGGTACACCACTTTAATATTTCAGATATTTTTCTGTATTGTCTTTTTGTTTCTCAAAGGTTGGGAAGTTGAACTGAAGAAGCGACCATTCAATATGACGTTACCGGACATAACATACGTTTCCAATGAAGTGACTGGAAATAAACATAAGATGAAGACAATACGAATTTCAGGAAAATCCAGTAAACAGGTCACTTCTGCCCCACACACGCCTGACCTAAGATGGTCTCTCCCGTCAGGTAGGGTCAGGAGGCGATCCATCTTGACACTTCAGAGAGTTTCCTTATGTGTTTCCAGGCCAGCAGTTATGTACCAGGAAATGAGAAGACAACTTGATATAGGCCTCCGTCTGGAACGTAATTATTCCATTTCGCATCATGGATCCACTTGCAGTCATCAGTCTGCGAGTGATTCGTGAGAAATGGTCTTACGAGGGATTATCATCACGCCTCGGCCAGAGGGACTTGGGATAAATAAAATGAAACTCTACCAGCAGAATTATTCTCACGCCTGCTGACATCATCACTATGCACGTGACTGCTGTAAAATATTCTAATTCCGTCAATATATGTTTAGGCATATCTTCCAGTAATAATATTTTGCCCCTGATACTTAGGAAGTATATATGTAATCTATCCAAGTGTGTGTGTATGAGACCCCTGTTATCCTCTGAGAGTTAATAAGGCCTCAAAAGTTAACCAGACTCGCCACCTGGAGGCTAGGTCAGGGGATCGACTTCGGGTCCTCATCATCCCCCCCACACTACCTTCTTCCAGTGCATGGAACACATCTTTGGAGATATAGATCATCCCAATTGTCTCTATTGGTGTCCTGGTGAGATTTGTCCTCAGATGGGGTTTGTCACATGTTTTGGGCTGCGTGGTGACTGGGTCATAAGGAGGTGGTTCAGCTTGAGACGAATTCCGTCAATGCAGAAATGATCTCATCTATATCTTTAATATGGCCTAGAGCGGCCTGGCGAGCTACGTTGATTACATACTCTGGAGCGTCCTGTTCCGTTGCGGTGAGTATGTCGTCGTGAAGGAGGTACCCCAAGTCACTCAAGTCTGGTGTTATGGGAGTGACGGCGCTACTGTTCGTAGTCTTCAAGACGTGGTACCTGTCGTCTGCCGGCAATTGAGTAAGGGAAGATGGATGGTATGAGGCAAGGCCAAAATCTATCAAGCTGACATCGGGCGGGAGTGAGAGATCGTGTGGGATGGTGACCACGATGTTTCCCGTGTGTAGGTCATTGTGGTAGACACCAATGGCGTGTAGCTCTTTGACACGGAGGCAGATCTGAAGTCCGATGAGGCCTAGGTACTTGTCGGGAAGCTCGCGATCCAGGAGCAGGTCTCCGAGGGTGTCGGAACCAACGAAGGTTGTGAGAAGAGCTGGAGGATCGTCAGAGGTGGCCAGCAGTCGAGGGGCTCCTCCGGCTCCACTGACCTTTTCCAGAAAATAGGCCTCCAGCTCATACATCACCGGAGGTGCAACACTGAAAGTCTTTCCGACTTTAAGGACGGTGTCAGCACCGTCCCATTTCACACGATAAGCCGTTCCGAAAGCACCTTCTCCAAGAAGTTCCCCAGTGGCAATAAGATATTCCACATCCAATCGGGAGAGATCCATCTTGTAGCACATCTTGGAGATGAATGAGCCTAGAGCCCAGGTACGTGCTATATATATATCCTCGATAATCCAGATATTGTAGTGAAGATACGTATATAGATTTAGGTTTACTGGGATTGTAGTGAAGATACGTATATAAGTGTAGTGAAGATTCATTTTTCGAAGGTATTGTGAAAATACGTTGTCGAGGTCGAAATGGTTTAAGGGTTACTGAGGAGTGTAGTGAAGGTGTATTTGTCGAGGGTCATATGAAGAAGCGTTTGTCGAGGGTGAAACAAATTTAGATTTATTGAGATTGTAGTGAAGATTCGTATTTCGAGGTTGTAGTGAAGATATGTATTAATTTAAGTTTACTGAAAGTATAGTGTATTATTCTTTGACATATTGATTCGTTTTGGGTGTAGTAAAGATGCGTTTCGAGGATGAATTGAATTCAGATTTACTTAAGACGTAATTATAACTATATTTTTCCATAATGCAATTAAGATACATTTGTTTAAGGTATAGTGAAGATGCGTTTGTCAAGAGAGTAGTGAAGATGCGTTTGTCAGCGGTGAAATGAATTTAGGTTTCTTGAGAGTGCAGTGAAGTTACATTTAAGTTTAGTGAGGGTGTGGTAGAAATGTGTTATTCAATAAGGAAGTATTCTTAGGATTATTCATTGTGCATTGAAGGTACGTCTGGTGAGGGTGAAGTGGTGATGCATTTGTCGAGAATGAAATGAATTTCTGTTTATCAAGCGTGTAGTAAAGATGCTTTTGTCATGGACTTAGAGAAGATCTGTTTCTTGAAGGTGAAAACGTGTAGTGAAGATGCTTTTGGCGTGTTTGTAATAAAGTTGAGTTTATTGATGAAGAGATAAACTTTGATCTACGTAGGATGTAGTGAAGATTCAAGATCCAGTTTATACCCATCTCTCTATCGAAAAGTTTTCACAACTCTTGGCTCTCTTTTGACGGTCCTGTAATGAAGATTCATTCTTTCGAAGGTATAGTAAAAATACGTTTGTCGAGGTCGAAATGGTTTAAGGGTTACTGAGGAGTATAGTGAAGATGTATTTGTCGAGGGTCTGACGAAGAAGCGTTTGTCGAGTTTGGAATAAATTTAGGTTTATTGAGACTGTAGTGAAGATACGTATATAAATTTAGGTTTATTGAGATTGTAGTGAAGATACGTATATGAGTGTAATGAAGACTCATTTTTACAAGGTATAGTGAAAATACGTTTGTCGTGGTCGAAATGGTTTAAGGGTTACTGAGGAGTGAAACAAATTTAGGTTTATTGAGATTGTAGTGAGGATACGAGATTGTAGTGAAGATACGTATATATATTTAGGTTTATTGAGATTGTAGTGAAGATACGAGATTGTAGTGAAGATACGTATATATATATATTTAGGTTTATTGAGATTGTAGTGAAGATACGTATTTCGAGGTTGTAGTGAAGTGGTACCGGATTTTCCACAAGCGTCGCTTGCATTTTCCTTTACGTGTAGTGTGTGTGTGTGTGTGTGTGTGTGTGTGTGTGTGTGTGTGTGTGTGTGTGTGTGTGTGTGTGTGTGTGTGTGTGTGTGTGTGTGTGTGTGTGTGTGTGTGTGTGTGTGTGTGTGTGTGTGTGTGTGAACGTTGCGTGAGCGATATATTATAGTGCAGAGAATATCGTGCATTATATAACAGCCCTGTGGGGGTCACCAGACCGGGAAATGATTGTGTTTAGAGGCACAATTGAAAAAAAAAAAGATATTTGGAAACGCTGACTTAAACAAAGCTTGTGTAAGTACAGAATATTTGTATTAACAAAATATCATCCCTTCTCACAGGCTTTCACGTCAGGGGGCAGACACAAGGGAGAAGATAATGTTCTGCTCAGAGCTGATGCTTGACTTCCCTCTCGTTCACAACGTATATATACGTACATACTGTCTTTTCATGTAGATAGGTAGTATGCTTGAGGAAAGGAACATGGATGTTTTGATTCTGACTGAAACGAATCTCAAGGGTAGAGAGGAGCAGTGGTTTGGGAACGTCTTGGGAGTAAAGTCAGGGGTTGGTGAGAGGACAGGAGCAAAGGAAGGAGTAGCACTACTCCTGAAGCAGGAGTTGTAGGAGTATGTGATAGAGTGAAAGAAAGTGAACTCTAGATTGATATGGGTAAAACTGAAAGCGGATAGAGAGAGATGAGTGATTATTGGTGCCTATGCACCTGGTCATGAGAAGAAAGATCGTGAGAGGCAAGTGCTTTTGGACCAGCTGAGTGAGTGTGCTAGCAGGTTTGATGCTTGTTGAGTATTCCTACAAAATCATATGGGAGGGTATTGATTGAGAGGGACAAGGCATGTACAGAACATTAGATTGGGGAAGAGCAGTGTGGTTTCAGAGCTGGTATAGGATGCGTGGATCAGGTGTTTGCTTTGAAGAATGTATGTGAGAAATACTTAGAAAAACTAATGAATTTGCATGTAGAATTTATGGATCTTGAGAAAGCATATGATAAGAGTTGATAGAGAAGCTCTGTGGAAGGTATAAATAGTATATGGTGTGAGAGGTAAGTTGCTAGAAGCAGTGAAAAGTTTTTACTGAGGCTGTACGGCATATGTACAAGTAGGAAGAGAGGAAAGTGACTGACTCTAATTGAATGTTGGTCTGCGGCAGAGGTGCGTGATGTCTCCATGGGTGTTTAATTTGTTTATGGATGGGGTTGTTAAGGAGGTGAATGCAAGAGTTTTGGAGAGAGGGGCAAATATGCAGTCTGTAATGAATGAGAGGGATTGGGAAGTGAGTCAGTTGTTGTTCGCTGATTATACAGCGCTGGTGGCTGATTTGCGTGAGAAACTGCAGAAGCTGGTGACTGAACTTGGTACTGTATGAAACAAGAAACCTAGAGTAAATGTGAATAAGAGGAAGGTCATTAGGTTCAGTAGGGTTGAGGGACAAGTCAATTGGGTGGTAAATTTGAATGGAGAAAAATGGAGGAAGTGAAGTGCTTTAGATATCTGGGAGTGGATTTAGCAGCGGATGGAACCATGGAAGCGGAAGTGAGTCACAGGGTGGGGGAGGGGGTGAAGGTTCTGGAAGCGTTGAAGAATGTGTGGAAGGCGAGAATGTTATCTGGGAGAGCAAAAATGGGTATGTTTAAGGGAATAGTTGTTCAAACAATGTTATATATGGTTGTGAGGCGTGAGCTATAGATAGGGTTGTGTGAAGGAGGGTGGATGTGTTGGAAATGAGATGTTTGAGGACAATATGTAGATGGAAGGTGGTTTGATCGAGTAAGTAATGAAAGGGTAACAGAGATATACGATGATAAAAAGAGTGTGGTTGAGAGAGCAGATGAGGGTGTATTGAAATGGTTTGGTCACGTGGAGAAAATGAGTGAGGAAAGATTGACAAAGAGGATATTTGTATCAAAGGTGGAAGGAACGAGAAGTGGGAGACCAAATTGGAGGTGTAAGGATGGAATGGAAAAGATTCTGAGCGATCGGAGAGTGAAATACATTAGGGTGAAAGGCGTGCAAGGAAAAGAATGAATTAGAACGATGTGGTTATACCGGGGTCAACATGCTGTCAGTGGATTGAAAGAGCACCTAGGAACTTATCGTGTTTCATTTTTCCCTAGGACTCATAGGAATATATATATATATATATATATATATATATATATATATATATATATATATATATATATATATATATATATATATATATATATATATATATATATATATATATATATATATATATATGTATATATATATATATATATATATATATATATATATATATATATATATATATATATATATATATATATATATATATATATATATATATATATATATATATATATATATATATATATATATATATAGGTAGTATAGGTAGTATGTTTGAGGAAAGGAACCTGGATGTTTTGGCTCTGAGTGAAACGAAGCTCAAGGGTAAAGGGGAAGAGTGGTTTGGAAATGTCTGGGGAGTGAAGTCAGGGGTTAGTGAGAGGACAAGAGCAAGGGAAGGAGTAGCAATACTCCTAAAACAGGAGTTGTGGGAGTATGTGATAGAATGTAAGAAAATAAATTCCCGATTAATATGGGTAAAATTGAAAGTTGATGGAGAGAGGTGGGTGATTATTGGTGCATATGCACCTGGGCATGAGAAGAAAGATCATGAGAGGCAAGTGTTTTGGGAGCAGCTAAATGAGTGTGTTAGCGGTTTTGATGCACGAGACCGGGTTATAGTGATGGGTGATTTGAATGCAAAGGTGAGTAATGTGGCAGTTGAGGGAATAATTGGTATGCATGGGGTGTTCAGTGTTGTAAATGGAAATGGTGAAGAGCTTGTAGATTTATGTGCTGAAAAAGGACTGATGATTGGGAATACCTGGTTTAAAAAGCGAGATATACATAAGTATACTTATGTAAGTAGGAGAGATGGCCAGAGAGCGTTATTGGATTACGTGTTAATTGACAGGTGTGCGAAAGAGAGACTTTTGGATGTCAATGTGCTGAGAGGTGCAACTGGAGGGATGTCTGATCATTATCTTGTGGAGGCTAAGGTGAAGATTAGTATGGGCTTTCAGAAAAGAAGAGTGAATGTTGGGGTGAAGAAGGTGGTGAGAGTAAGTGAGCTTGGGAAGGAGACCTGTGTGAAGAAGTATCAGGAGAGACTGTGTACAGAATGGAAAAAGGTGAGAACAATGGAAGTGAGGGGAGTGGGGGAGGAATGGGATGTATTTAGGGAATCAGTGATGGATTGCGCAAGAGATGCTTGTGGCATGAGAAGAGTGGGAGGTGGGCTGCTTAGAAAGGGTAGTGAGTGGTGGGATGAAGAAGTAAGAGTATTAGTGAAAGAGAAGAGAGAGGCATTTGGACGATTTTTGCAGGGAAAAAATGCAATTGAGTGGGAGAAGTATAAAAGAAAGAGACAGGAGGTCAAGAGAAAGGTGCAAGAGGTGAAAAAAAGGGCAAATGAGAGTTGGGGTGAGAGACTATCAGTAAATTTTAGGGAGAATAAAAAGATGTTCTGGAAGGAGGTAAATAGGGTGCGTAAGACAAGGGAGCAAATGGGAACTTCAGTGAAGGGCGTAAATGGGGAGGTGATAACAAGTAGTGGTGATGTGAGAAGGAGATGGAATGAGTATTTTGAAGGTTTGTTGAATGTGTCTGATGACAGAGTGGCAGATATAGGGTGTTTGGGTCGAGGTGGTGTGCAAAGTGAGAGGGTTAGGGAAAATGATTTGGTAAACAGAGAAGAGGTAGTAAAAGCTTTGCGGAAGATGAAAGCCGGCAAGGCAGCAGGTTTGGATGGTATTGCAGTGGAATTTATTAAAAAAGGGGGTGACTGTATTGTTGACTGGTTGGTAAGGTTATTTAATGTATGTATGACTCATGGTGAGGTGCCTGAGGATTGGCGGAATGCGTGCATAGTGCCATTGTACAAAGGCAAGGGGGATAAGAGTGAGTGCTCAAATTACCGAGGTATAAGTTTGTTGAGTATTCCTGGTAAATCATATGGGAGGGTATTGATTGAGAGGGTGAAGGCATGTACAGAGCATCAGATTGGGGAAGAGCAGTGTGGTTTCAGAAGTGGGAGAGGATGTGTGGATCAGGTGTTTGCTTTGAAGAATGTATGTGAGAAATACTTAGAAAAGCAAATGGATTTGTATGTAGCATTTATGGATCTGGAGAAGGCATATGATAGAGTTGATAGAGATGCTCTGTGGAAGGTATTAAGAATATATGGTGTGGGAGGCAAGTTGTTAGAAGCAGTGAAAAGTTTTTATCGAGGATGTAAGGCATGTGTACGTGTAGGAAGAGAGGAAAGTGATTGGTTCTCAGTGAATGTAGGTTTGCGGCAGGGGTGTGTGATGTCTCCATGGTTGTTTAATTTGTTTATGGATGGGGTTGTTAGGGAGGTAAATGCAAGAGTTTTGGAAAGAGGGGCAAGTATGAGGTCTGTTGGGGATGAGAGAGCTTGGGAAGTGAGTCAGTTGTTGTTCGCTGATGATACAGCGCTGGTGGCGGATTCATGTGAGAAACTGCAGAAGCTGGTGACGGAGTTTGGTAAAGTGTGTGGAAGAAGAAAGTTAAGAGTAAATGTGAATAAGAGCAAGGTTATTAGGTACAGTAGGGTTGAGGGTCAAGTCAATTGGGAGGTGAGTTTGAATGGAGAAAAACTGGAGGAAGTGAAGTGTTTTAGATATCTGGGAGTGGATCTGTCAGCGGATGGAACCATGGAAGCGGAAGTGGATCATAGGGTGGGGGAGGGGGCGAAAATTTTGGGAGCCTTGAAAAATGTGTGGAAGTCGAGAACATTATCCCGGAAAGCAAAAATGGGTATGTTTGAAGGAATAGTAGTTCCAACAATGTTGTATGGTTGCGAGGCGTGGGCTATGGATAGAGTTGTGCGCAGGAGGATGGATGTGCTGGAAATGAGATGTTTGAGGACAATGTGTGGTGTGAGGTGGTTTGATCGAGTAAGTAACGTAAGGGTAAGAGAGATGTGTGGAAATAAAAAGAGCGTGGTTGAGAGAGCAGAAGAGGGTGTTTTGAAATGGTTTGGGCACATGGAGAGAATGAGTGAGGAAAGATTGACCAAGAGGATATATGTGTCGGAGGTGGAGGGAACGAGGAGAAGAGGGAGACCAAATTGGAGGTGGAAAGATGGAGTGAAAAGGATTTTGTGTGATCGGGGCCTGAACATGCAGGAGGGTGAAAGGAGGGCAAGGAATAGAGTGAATTGGAGCGATGTGGTATACAGGGGTTGACGTGCTGTCAGTGGATTGAATCAGGGCATGTGAGGCGTCCGGGGTAAACCATGGAAAGCTGTGTAGGTATGTATGTTTGCGTGTGTGGACGTGTGTATGTACATGTGTATGGGGAGGGTTGGGTCATTTCTTTCGTCTGTTTCCTTGCGCTACCTCGCAAACGCGGGAGACAGCGACAAAGTATAAAAAAAAAAAAAAAAAAAAAAAAAAAATATATATATATATATATATACATATATATATATATATATATATATATATATATATATATATATATATATATATATATATATATATATATTTTTTTTTTTTTTTTTTTTTGCTTTGTCGCTGTCTCCCGCGTTTGCGAAGTAGCGCAAGGAAACAGACGAAAGAAATGGCCCAACCCACCCACATACACATGTATATACATACACGTCCACACACGCAAATATACATACATACACAGCTTTCCATGGTTTACCGAAGACGCTCCACATGCCCTGATTCAATCCACTGACAGCACGTCAACCCCGGTATACCACATCGATCCAATTCACTCTATTCCTTGCCTTCCTTTCATCCCTCCTGCATGTTCAAGCCCCGATCACACAAAATCTTTTTCACTGCATCTTTCCACATCCAATTTCGTCTCCCACTTCTCCTCGTTCCCTCCACCTCCAACACATATATCCTCTTGGTCAATCTTTCCTCACTCATTCTCTCCATGTGCCCAAACCATTTCAAAACACCCTCTTCTGCTCTCTCAACCACGCTCTTTTTATTTCCACACATCTCTCTTACCCTTACGTTACTTGCTCGATCAAACCACCTCACACCACATATTGTCCTCAAACATCTCATTTCCAGCACATCCACCCTCCTGCGCACAACTCTATCCATAGCCCACGCCTCGCAACCATACAAAATTGTTGGAACCACTATTCCTTCAAACATACCCATTTTTGCTTTCCGAGATAATGTTCTCGACTTCCACACATTCTTCAAGGCTCCCAGGATTTTCGCCCCCTCCCCCACCCTATGATCCACTTCCGCTTCCATGGTTCCATCCGCTGCCAGATCCACTCCCAGATCTCTAAAACACTTTACTTCCTCCAGTTTTTCTCCATTCAAACTTACCTCCCAATTGACTTGACCCTCAACCCTACTGTACCTAATTACCTTGCTCTTATTCACATTTACTCTTAACTTTCTTCTTTCACACACTTTACCAAACTCAGCCACCAGCTTCTGCAGTTTCTCACATGAATCAGCCACCAGCGCTGTATCATCAGCGAACAACAACTGACTCACTTCCCAAGCTCTCTCATCCACAACAGACTTCATACTTGCCCCTCTTTCCAAAACTCTTGCATTCCCCTCCCTAACAACCCCATCCATAAACAAATTAAACAACCATGGAGACATCACACACCCCTGGGCAAACCTACATTCACTGAGAACCAATCACTTTCCTCTCTTCCTACACGTACACATGCCTTACAACCTCGATAAAAATATATATATATATATATATATATATATATATATATATATATATATATATATATATATATATATATATATATATATATATATTTATTTATTTATTTATTATACTTTGTCGCTGTCTCCCGCGTTTGCGAGGTAGCGCAAGGAAACAGACGAAAGTAATGGCCCAACCCCCCCCCCCCATACACATGTATATACATACGTCCACACACGCAAATATACATACCTACACAGCTTTCCATGGTTTACCCCAGACGCTTCACATGCCTTGATTCAATCCACTGACAGCACGTCAACCCCGGTATACCACATCGCTCCAATTCACTCTATTCCTTGCCCTCCTTTCACCCTCCTGCATGTTCAGGCCCCGATCACACAAAATATTTTTCACTCCATCTTTCCACCTCCTATTTGGTCTCCCTCTTCTCCTCGTTCCCTCCACCTCCGATACATATATCCTCTTGGTCAATCTTTCCTCACTCATTCTCTCCATGTGCCCAAACCACTTCAAAACACCCTCTTCTGCTCTCTCAACCACGCTCTTTTTATTTCCACACATCTCTCTTACCCTTACGTTACTCACTCGATCAAACCACCTCACACCACACATTGTCCTCAAACATCTCATTTCCAGCACATCCATCCTCCTGCGCACAACTCTATCCATAGCCCACGCCTCGCAACCATACAACATTGTTGGAACCACTATTCCTTCAAACATACCCATTTTTGCTTTCCGAGATAATGTTCTCGACTTCCAGACATTCTTCAAGGCCCCCAGAATTTTCGCCCCCTCCCCCACCCTATGATCCACTTCCGCTTCCATGGTTCCATCCGCTGCCAGATCCACTCCCAGATATCTAAAACACTTCACTTCCTCCAGTTTTTCTCCATTCAAACTCACCTCCCAATTGACTTGACCCTCAACCCTACTGTACCTAATAACCTTGCTCTTATTCACATTTACTCTTAACTTTCTTCTTCCACACACTTTACCAAATTCAGTCACCAGCTTCTGCAGTTTCTCACATGAATCAGCCACCAGCGCTGTATCATCAGCGAACAAGAACTGACTCACTTCACAAGCTCTCTCATCCCCAACAGACTTCATACTTGCCCCTCTTTCCAAAACTCTTGCATTTACCTCCCTAACAACCCCAAGAATATATGGTGTGGGAGGAAAGTTGTTAGAAGCAGTGAAAAGTTTTTATCGAGGATATAAGGCATGTGTACGTCTAGGAAGAGAGGAAAGTGATTGGTTCTCAGTGAATGTAGGTTTGCGGCAGGGGTGTGTGATGTCTCCATGGTTGTTTAATTTTTAGATATCTGGGAGTGGATCTGGCAGCGGATGGAACCATGGAAGCGGAAGTGGATCATAGGGTGGGGGAGGGGGCGAAAATTCTGGGGGCCTTGAAGAATGTGTGGAAGTCGAGAACATTATCTCGGAAAGCAAAAATGGGTATGTTTGAAGGAATAGTGGTTCCAACAATGTTGTATGGTTGCGAGGCGTGGGCTATGGATAGAGTTGTGCGCAGGAGGATGGATGTGCTGGAAATGAGATGTTTGAGGACAATGTGTGGTGTGAGGTGGTTTGATCGAGTGAGTAACGTAAGGGTAAGAGAGATGTGTGGAAATAAAAAGAGCGTGGTTGAGAGAGCAGAAGAGGGTGTTTTGAAGTGGTTTGGGCACATGGAGAGAATGAGTGAGGAAAGATTGACCAAGAGGATATATGTGTCGGAGGTGGAGGGAACGAGGAGAAGAGGGAGACCAAATTGGAGGTGGAAAGATGGAGTGAAAAATATTTTGTGTGATCGGGGCCTGAACATGCAGGAGGGTGAAAGGAGGGCAAGGAATAGAGTGAATTGGAGCGATGTGGTATACCGGGGTTGACGTGCTGTCAGTGGATTGAATCAAGGCATGTGAAGCGTCTGGGATAAACCATGGAAAGCTGTGTAGGTATGTATATTTGCGTGTGTGGACGTATGTATATACATGTGTTTGGGGGTGGGTTGGGCCATTTCTTTCGTCTGTTTCCTTGCGCTACCTCGCTAACGCGGGAGACAGCGACAAAGTATAATAAATATATAAATATGAATATATATATATATATATATATATATATATATATATATATATATATATATATATATATATATATATATATATATATATATATATATACGTATATATATATATATATATATATATATATATATATATATATATATATATATATATATATATATATATATATATATATATATATATATATATATATATATATATATATATATATATATATATATATATATATATATATATATATATATATATATGTATATATATACATGTCTCCCGCGTTTGCGAGGTAGCGCAAGGAAACAGACGAAAGAAATGGCCTAACCCCCCCCCCCATACACATGTATATACATACGTCCACACACGCAAATATACATACCTACACAGCTTTCCATGGTTTACCCCAGACGCTTCACATGCCTTGCTTCAATCCACTGACAGCACGTCAACCCCGGTATACCACATCGCTCCAATTCACTCTATTCCTTGCCCTCCTTTCACCCTCCTGCATGTTCAGGCCCCGATCACACAAAATCTTTTTCACTCCATCTTTCCACCTCCAATTTGGTCTCCCTCTTCTCCTTGTTCCCTCCACCTCCGACACATATATCCTCTTGGTCAATCTTTCCTCACTCATCCTCTCCATGTGCCCAAACCACTTCAAAACACCCTCTTCAGCTCTCTCAACCACGCTCTTTTTATTTTCACACATCTCTCTTACCCTTACGTTACTCACTCGATCAAACCACCTCACACCACACATTGTCCTCAAACATCTCATTTCCAGCACATCCATCCTCCTGCGCACAACTCTATCTATAGCCCACGCCTCGCAACCATACAACATTGTTGGAACCACTATTCCTTCAAACATACCCATTTTTGCTTTCCGAGATAATGTTCTCGACTTCCACACATTCTTCAAGGCCCCCAGAATTTTCGCCCCCTCCCCCACCCTATGATCCACTTCCGCTTCCATGGTTCCATCCGCTGCCAGATCCACTCCCAGATATCTAAAACACTATTCGCCATTTACCGCGTTAGCAAGGTAGCGTTAAGAACAGAGGACTAGGCCTCTGAGGGAATATCCTCACCTGGCCTCGTTCTCCGTTCCTTCTTTTGGAAAATTAAAAAAAAAACGAGAGGGGAGGATTTCCAGCCCTCCGCTCCCTCCTCTTTTAGTCGCCTTCTACGACACGCAGGGAATACGTGGGAAGAATTCTTTCTCCCCTATCCCCAAGGATAATATGTATATATATATATATATATATATATATATATATATATATATATATATATATATATATATATATATATATATATATATATATATCCCCTATCTCCCCTATCCCTGGGGATAGTGGAGAAAGAATATTTCCCACGCATTCCTCACGTGTCGTAGAAGGCGACTAAAGGGGACGGGAGCGCGGGGCCAGAAACCCTCCCCTCCTTGTATTTTGACTTTCTAAAAGGGGAAACAGGAGTCACGCAGGGAGTGCTCATCCTCCTCGAAGGCTCAGATTGGGGTGTCTAAATGTGTGTGGGTGTATCCAAGATGAGAAGAAAGGAGAGATAGGTAGTATGTTTCAGGAAAGGAACCTGGATGTTTTGACTCTGAGTGAAACGAATCTCAAGGGCAAAGGTGAAGAGTGGTTTGGGAATGTCTTGGGAGTAAAGTAAGGGGTTAGTGAGAGGACAAGAGCAAGGGAAGGAGTAGCACTACTTCTGAAACAGGAGTTGTGGGAGTATGTGATAGAGTGTAAGAAATTAAATTCTAGATTGATATGGGGAAGACTGAAATTTGATGGAGAGGGATGGGTAAATTATTGGTGCTTATACACCTGGGCATGAGAAGAAAGATCATGAGAGGCAAGTGTTCTGGGAGCAGCTGAATGAGTGTATTAGTGGTTTTGATGCACAAGGCCGGGTTATAGTGATGGGTGATTTGAATGCAAAGATGAGTAATGTGGCAGTTGGGGAGTTGTAAATGGAAATGGTGAAGAGCTTGTAGATTTATGTGCTGAAAAAGGACTGGTGATTGGGAATACCTGGTTTAAAAAGCGAGATATTCATAAAAATACATATATAAGTAGGACAGATGGCCAGAGAGCGTTATTGGATTACGTGTTAATTGATAGGCGCGCGAAAGAGAGACTTTTGGATGTTAATGTGCTGAGAAGTGCAATTGTAGGGATGTCTGATCATGTGGAGGCGAAGGTGAAGATTTGTAGGGGTTTTCAGAAAAGAAGAGAGAATGTTGGGGTGAAGAGAGTGGTGAGAGTAAGTGAGCTTGGGAAGATTTGTGTGAAGAAGTACCAGGAGAGCTGGAGTACAGAATGGAAAAAGGTGAGAACAAAGGAGGTAAGGGGAGTGGGAGAGGAATGGGATGTATTTAGGGAAGCAGTGATGGCTTGCGCAAAGGATGCTTATGGCATGAGAAGCGTGGGAGGTGGGCAGCTTAGAAAGGGTAGTGAGTGGTGGGATGAAAAAGTAAGATTATTAGTGAAAGAGAAGAGAGAGGCATTTGGACGATTTTTGCAGGGAAATAATGGAAATGAGTGGGAGATGTATAAAAGAAAGAGGCAGGAGGTCAAGAGAAAGGTGTAAGAGGTGAAAAAGAGGACAAATGAGAGTTGGGGTGAGAGAGTATCATTAAATTTTAGGGAGAATAAAAAGAGGTTTTGGAAGGAGGTAAATAAAGTGCGTAAGACCAGGGAACAAATGGGAACTTCAGTGAAGGGAGCTAATGGTGAGGTGATAACAAGTAGTGGTGATGTGAGAAGGAGATGGAGTGAGTATTTTGAGGGTTTGTTGAATGTGTTTGATGATAGAGTGGCAGATATAGGGTGTTTTGGTCGAGGTGGTGTGCAAAGTGAGAGGGTTAGGGAAAATTATTTGGTAAACAGAGAAGAGGTAGTAAAAGCGTTGCGGAAGATGAAAGCCGGCAAGGCAGCGGGTTTGGATGGTATTGCAGTGGAATTTATTAAAAAAGGGGGTGACTGTATTGTTGACTGGTTGGTAAGGCTGTTTAATGTATGTATGATTCATGGCGAGGTGCCTGAGGATTGGCGGAATGCTTGCATAGTGCCATTGTACAAAGGCAAAGGGGACAAAGGTGAGTGCTCAAATTATAGAGGCATAAGTTTGTTGTGTATTCTTGGGAAATTTTATGGGAGGGTATTGATTGAGAGGGTAATCACAGAGCATCACAGTGGGGAGGAGCAGTGTGGTTTCAGAAGTGGTAGAGGATGTGTGGATCAAGTGTTTGCTTTGAAGAATGTATGTGAGAAATACTGAGAAAAGCAAATGGATTTGTATGTAGCATTTATGGATCTGGAGAAAGCATACGATAGAGGTGATAGAGATGCTCTGTGGAAGGTATCAAGAATATATGGTGTGGGAGGGAAGTTGTTAGAAGCAGTGAAAAGTTTTTATCGAGGATGTAAGGCATGTATACGTGTAGGAAGAAAGGAAAATGATTGGTTCTCAGTGAATGTAGGTTTACAGCAGGGGTGTGTGATGTCTCCATGGTTCTTTAATTTGCTTATGGATGGGGTTGTTAGGGAGGTGAATGCAAGAGTTTTGGTAAGAGGGGCAAGTATGCAGTCTGTTGTGGGTGAGAGAGCTTGGAAAGTGAGTCAGTTGCTGTTCGCTGATGATACAGCGGTAGTGGCTGATTCATATGAGAAACTGTAGAAGGTGGTGACTGAGTTTGGTAAAGTGTGTGAAAGAAGAAAATTGAGAGTAAATATGAATAAGAGCAAGGTTATATGGTACAGTAGGGTTGAGGGACAATTCAACTGGGAGGTAAGTTTGAATGGAGAAAAACTGGAGGAAGTGAAGTGTTCTAGATATCTTGGAGTGGATTTGGCAGCGGATGGAACCATGGAAGCGGAAGTGAATCATAGAGTGGGGGAGGGGGCGAAATTTCTGGGAGCCTTGAAGAATGTGTGGAAGTCGAGAACATTATATTGGAAAGCAAAAATGGGTATGTTTGAAGGAATAGTGGCTCCAACAATGTTGTATGGTTGCGAGGCGTGGGCTATGGATAGAGTTGTGCGGAGGAGGGTGGATGTGCTGGAAATGAGATGTTTGAGGACAATATGTGGTGTGAGGTGGTTTGATCGTGTAAGTAATAATAGGGTGAGAGAGATGTGTGGTAGTAAAAAGAGTGTGGTTGAGAGAGCAGAAGAGGGTTTTGTAGATGGTTTGGTCACATGGGGAGAATGGGTGAGGAAAGATTAGCCAAGAGAATATATGGGTTAGAGGTGGAGTGAATGAGAAGAAGTGGGAGACCAAATTGGAGGTGGAAAGATAGAGTGAAAAAGATTTTGAGTGATCGGGGCCTGAACATGCAGGAGGGTGAAAAGCGTGCAAGGAATAGAGTAAATTGGAACGATGTTATATACCTGGGTCGACCTGCTGTCAATGGATTGAACCAGGGCATGTGAAGCGTCTGGGGTAATCCATGGAAAGTTCTGTGGGGCCTGGATGTGGAAAGGGAGCTGTGGTTTCGGTGCATTATTACATGATAGCTAGAGACTGAGTGTGAACGAATGGGGCCTTTGTTGCCTTATCTAGTGCTACCTCGAACACATGAGGGCGGAGGGGGATGTTATTTCATTGTGTGGCGATATGGCGATGGGAATGATTAAAGGCA
The DNA here is from genome assembly GCF_036320965.1 of Panulirus ornatus. Classification (NCBI taxonomy): domain Eukaryota; kingdom Metazoa; phylum Arthropoda; class Malacostraca; order Decapoda; family Palinuridae; genus Panulirus; species Panulirus ornatus. Next base: position 3,813,873 of record NC_092266.1, read on the forward strand.
GACAGTATGAATTATGTACATGTGTATATATGTATATGTTTGTGTGTGTATATATATGTATACGTTGAGATGTATAGGTATGTATATTTGCGTGTGTGGACGTGTATGTATTTACATGTGTATGTGGGTGGGTTGGGCCATTTCTTTCGTCTGTTTCCTTGCGCTACCTCGCTAACGCGGGAGACAGCAACAACGCAAAATAAGTAAATAAAAAAATAGATAGATAAATAAATAAATATATATATATATATATATATATATATATATATATATATATATATATATATATATATATATATATATATATATATATATATATATATATATATAAACTCGTCCCTGTAGTCAACAATTAAGAAACCTAAACCGACCAAAAAGCATTACGTTGTTCAACAATGTAAACCCCAGCTAGGGTGAGCCTTAGACACTCTTACGGTATATTGTGATGGACGAAGGATTTACTGACAACCCCCCCCCCCCCACACACACACATACACACACACACACACACAAAATAATATACATATTTACTTGACCTAAGAACCTATCACTGATCACCATAGAATACAGATGGCAAAAGTGTATTTTCCATGTGGATTTATATTGAAAATATATGACATATCTTATCTATGGAAATTATTTTATACAATAAGAAATAAAATCCCATAACTTTTCTGTAGCACAGGGTACAGAAATGTATGTAACGTGAAACCGGTAAGATTAACATATCTAACATAAAGATTTCTATTTTGCAGATAACATAAATGTTTTACATGTAGAAATCAGTAATATCTTCAACAACGTAAACATAATACCATCAAATTTTATATTACAAGGTTTTTATCCGGGTATTACGCATTAAAACGATATTGCCTACAGAATAGTAATGTAGTTATTATCAGCACAAGGTTTAGAAGGTCTTAAAGAAGTTATGAGTTTATGTTCTTAAAAACTTTAGGAAGATTCATTAGATATACTTTGAAAAATAGACTTGTTTATTTTGCTGTGATGAATACTAATGAAAAAATTATAGACGTTTTCCTTAGAAATATTCAATATCAATTAATATAATTTCTTTTTAGAGGAAATATATATGAATATCAACTAGACACAAGCAATCAAGATTGACGAACTTAATTTAACTAAGTGACAAGTAAAGAATGTAATATGTGAATGTTAACATCCTTATTGATATCATAAAACCAAATATACAATTTTTCGAATCATCAAAAGTAATAAAAGAAGAAGCCGTCCGGAGGTAACTTGTTACTTCTGGCGTAAACACATAAGCGGAATCCGGTAACACCTCTTGAATATCATGTGGACGACAGAGTAGAGTGGCTAGGCTCAGAAGCATGTTCTCCACTTCAACTGACTAATGATATGTTAAGACAACACAAACCACATACATCGATTGTGAGGATGGAATCAGGGATGAAACATCTATAACTAGAAAGGTTAATACAAAGATGATGAAATACCTTTACCTGGGATCAGTAGCACCTGTGGTATTGGACACAGCTTTGTAATGCTTGATCACTTACAACTGATCAACTTTAATACGAAAGTCTTAGGTATTGTCCCTCAGGAAAACTTTTTATAAATATTTATAAAACACATATATATGTTAGATATACACTATCTCTAGAATATATCTTTACCTGGGACGTGTAACACTTGTGTGGATAGACACAACTTTGTAATGCATGATCCATTACACGAAATGAACTTCACTAACCAAGAGTTATACAACGCGACGTTGGAGAACATTAATCAAATACCTATACAGAATTTTTATGTTAGATAAAAGACATTTATTAGAAGTGAACATAAAGAAATGATGATGAAAGAATAGGGACATAGATGTAAATATTTTGCTAAAAGATGAAATACTAGCTCCTTGTTTTTCAGATACCCAGAAGAAAATATATTCTGTAGTTTACTTATGTATATGTTTATGTTTTTCACAACTATTCTGATCTTTAATGTTTTAGAATTCTGGCTTAAAGAACTTGGTTCTGAACAACTATCATAATGCAACACAATACACATTTATCATAAGCAAATTATTCATCACAGTAACCATTATCTTTGTACCTGATTCTTACGTCCTCATGTAAGACACACGCACACTACCATTAATTTTTCATAAGCTATTTGTTATTACCATTTTACTGTGAGTTACATAGGGTTAGATGCATGTTGCCATGGGCTCACTGTTCCCACGGGCTACTGTTAATCATGATGTTTGAACACGTAAGAGCTGATCTGTTATTTGAACACGTTGTTGAATGGGTGTTGACGGACTCCCATATAACCCTGTCAGTGTGACCTGAGGAGACACACTGGCCAGCATCGTCACACTGTTCACTAGAGTGTGTCGTAGTGTGTCATAAGACTTTAGCCCAGAGTACTACAGATGGACGTACACGTTTTGTTGTAATAAATCTACAAAGGCCGCCTGATCTTCATTAAGTACCACAGACGAAGAAGACCTGATTTCCTTCCTATCAACTCAACCTTACAAATGGTGGCAGTGACGTAAGACCCCACGTGACCACAGACGACCGTCACATCTGCTTCATATTTCTACGTCTGGTGTTGCCAGCAGTCATACAAGCCTACCTGACACAGTCTTGGCGCTCGCTCCAGTGGACGTTAAGGGCGGAACCAACGGCCGGCTACGTTCTCCATCACCCGTATCTCAATGCAGTGAAGATACGTCTTTATTGCATTGCTGACACTGTGTCGCTTGCAAGGGCATCAAGACAGCGCCACCGCCGTGCAGTGTTGTCATCACATCCAGACGTGTCAAGCAAGGTCAGCCATCCTGCCAACACCAACGTGGAGGTCATCTTGTCAACCGCTCCAGAGACGCGTCATCATCAGCCGTGGTGACATCCCAGACGTCAGCATCGCGTGGTCCAGCCCTTGTCGCTCACTCAACTTTCCTGCTAGCGAGTCGCTACTCTGCACACATCTTCACCTCGCTACACCCAGCGAGTCGCTACTCTGCACACATCTTCACCTCGCTACACCCAGCCAGCCGCTACTCTGCACACATCTTCACCTCGCTACACCCAGCGAGCCGCTACTCTGCACACCTATCCACCTCGCTACACCCAGCGAGTCGCAACTCTGCACACGTCTCCACCTCGCTACACCCAGCGAGTCGCTACTCTGCACACGTCTCTACCTCGCTACACCCAGCAAGCCGCTACTCTGCACACGTCTCCACCTCGCTACACCCAGCCAGCCGCTACTCTGCACACCTATCCACCTCGCTACACCCAGCCAGCCGCTACTCTGCACACCTCTCCACCTCGCTACACCCAGCCAGCCGCTACTCTGCACACGTTTCCACCTCGCTACACCCAGCCAGCCGCTACTCTGCACACGTCTTCACCTCGCTACACCCAGCCAGCCGCTACTCTGCACACGTCTCCACCTCACTACACCCAGCCAGCCGCTACTCTGCACACGTCTCCACCTCGCTACACCCAGCCAGCCGCTACTCCGCACACGTCTTCACCTCGCTACACCCAGCCAGCCGCTACTCCGCACACGTCTCCACCTCGCTACACCCAGCCAGCCGCTACTCTGCACACGTCTCCACCTCACTACACCCAGCCAGCCGCTACTCTGCACACGTCTCCACCTCGCTACACCCAGCCAGCCGTTACTCTACACACGTCTCCACCTCGCTACACCCAGCCAGCCGCTACTCTGCACACGTCTCCACCTCGCTACACCCAGCCAGCCGCTACTCTGCACACGTCTCCACCTCGCTACACCCAGCCAGCCGCTACTCTGCACACGTCTCCACCTCGCTACGCTACACCCAAGACGTCTTCGTGAGCGAATCTTCCATTCAGATAAGAACTGTGTCAAAATGGTTCACTCTGTGAGGTATGCTCCTTTTGTGTGTTACTACTATACGTTTCAGCGGCGGACAAACGCTGTTTTTCGCAAATATCTCGTAAACGATTCATTGTATCATTATGATATTTCAGCACAATATCTTTAACCCCCTGGCCAGATGCATGGCTGACATACCACATTGCTATATGTGTTATGTGAGGAGTTTACTCGTGAACAAAATACAAAGCCGAGTAGTTATATTAACGCTTTCGAAGGAAAGTGTCCCCCCGCCCACCAACACCCTCCCAATTCCCCCCCTTCTCGCCCTCGTTATCTCTCCTCTTCTCCCCCTAACTCCTCATCACCCAACCTTGTGTCTCTCCCTATTTTCCCATAACTTTAGTATATACTTATAATAGAATGTTATGTAGGTGTATATGTATTGGTATGATTATCAACTAACAGTATGGTACAATATTATAGACGCAAGACGTATTTCACGTTGATAATTACTGTACAACAGCATATTTACATACATGTAGTATGTAGAAGGTCGAATTTACAGTCCTTATGGTCAACCAAGTGAACACGATGTACTGCCATTACCTGTGGTCTGGACCTTCTAGGAAATGTTACTGTTGTTATTAGTACATACTGTGTACCTACCCATCATAAACTGTTAATCTGGTCCAGTTAATATACTGTCAGTTTGTTGACTGGTCTCTCTCATATTTATATTATAACGAAATTATAATCTGCATATATTTTCCCCTCTGTACATATATATATTATGCTTGATAGTTATTACTATATATATATATATATATATATATATATATATATATATATATATATATATATATATATATATATATATATATATATATATATATATATATATATATATATATATATATATATATATATATATATAATACTGTAGGAATAAAATGATGACAACATGAGAAAACCAAATTTATTCGTAATCACTATCAAAGAAAACGTTATCGTCTTCATCATCACTGGTGATGTTAATAATAACTGGTTCGACTCCCTCGTGTATGTTGTCACTCCTCCAGTATTCTTCTTCAAATTTACGGGAGTGCTGAACAGCTCCCGCCCACACGTCCTTGTGTACCAATTGCCTGGCTTCTTCCAATCTTGCCTTTAGGTCCGTCCGGGTAAACCGCTGGAGTGTGGAGCGCACATCACGCTTCATAAATCCCCATACTTGCTCGATGGCGTTGAGCTCGGGGTGGCCAGGTGGCAACCGTATAACCTGGTGGCCCCACATACAGATGGTGTTGTCTATCTTATACTGGGGCTGTGAACGGTTCTGCTGGCAGAGGACCAGCAGCTCAGGGCGAGTGGCAGCAGAGGATGGAAATCTTGCGCTGCTCCAGCCACCTGATGAGGTCCGCCTTCCTGGTGGCTGTGGTAGGACATCGACTCTCCTCCGTCTGCTGACTGTGGTATGGTGCATTGTCTAGCACAAGTACCGATGGTTCTGGCAGTGACGGAAGGAGCTGCGTTCTTAGCCATCGCAGGAACAGTTCGGCATTCATTTCTCCATGGTAATCACCCTGGTTGGTCTTGGCTGGGTAGCACAGGTATGAGCCGTCAACAAAGCCTTCGTCCGTGCCACCTGCGACCACTACAAATCGCTCCCCTTCACCAGGTGGCACCTGACGACTGTATGTGGTGTTGCTTGGAGCCTGTGTGGTATCTACCCACTCCCTACTGTGGCCCATCCTGGTGGTAAACCACGTCTCATCCACATATACCACCTTCCTTTCCTCCTCTCGGTGGCGCTGTAGAGCCCGCAGAGCGTCAATCCGACGACACACAACGTCCAGCGATTTCCTCCTTACATACATCTTTCGCTGTGACAGTCTGTATTGAAATCCCATGTTGTGCAGGATCCACCAAACTGTTGTGTCAGAGGTATCCTCCGGGAGGATACCATGTGTTTTCAGGTCGGCTGATGTGACCCTCAGTGTTAAATATTGTTTTACCGAAAACTTCTTGTGGATGTGGCGCCATATTGCACCGAGAGTAAAGTTATCACAAACAGCCGATGTAGGTGGTGGTGGTGCCGGTGTGGAAGGGGAGGAGGCTGTGGTGGTGGTGTTGACTATGTCCCTCACTCTTGACACAGTCATGCCCACGATGTGCACAACTCGCTCGTAAGGCCTGTGTGCATAAAAATTAATGTTATGTTACATATTTCGTCTCACCTCACTACGATAATTAATATGACATTGCGACACAATACAGTCTGCTTTACTTTCATATTTCATATGTATATAAATGTAATAATGTATGTTCGAACCAGAATATATTGTCTACGCACCTATTCAAACTTATGTACGTTCTACCGCGGGTGCATTCACGTTTGTACAACGTGACAAGACGAAGAACAAACGCTGTCCTGCATCCACGGTGGCAGAAGGACAACATTGTTGCTGATGATGATGATGACCGCGCGCGCCTCGGTAATCGCTAGAGTTGTAGCCTCGGGATGGGGGTACCCCATACCACAGAGAGGAGGAGGGGATATGGGGGACTGTGGATATTATATTAAGGCATATATTTCTTATTTAAAAACGTAAAGAACATATGAAGTAACCATAAACGATTTCATTTGGTTGTGCAAAACCAAAACTGACTTCATCCTTCTGGTCGCCGTCGAGACGTCGGTTATTAACAACGGGATTACCTGTTGCTTTCATGGTCGTTTGACGCACTCTGGTTTTCACGTCCACACACAATAACTGTATTACATATTATTACTAATGTATGACACCTATATACATACTGTCATACCTATTATTAATATACGTAATTAGAATACGACAAAATCAAATATAGAGAATGGATGGTGTAAACATGGGGGTGAAGACGGAAATGGGGAGGAAGATACTGCAATATGGGGGTGAGGGGTGGGGGGGGGAGTGGTCTGGGGGGTGTTGAGGGAGGGTTAGACGAGTACCTCACACTCGTCCGATTCTCTATAACGCCTTCGATATGATGACTGGCGTAGGCTTAATATCACTCAGTAAACTCCTCACATAACACATATAGCAATGTGGTATGTCAGCCATAAATTAGGCCCGGGTATTAAGGATAGTGTGCTGAAATATCATAGTGATACAACCATTCGTTTAGCAGAAATTTGTAAAAACCATCGTTTGTCCGCCGCTGAAACGTATAGCAGGTGTTGTCTAAGTCTGTTGTTTAAGATACTTTCAAATGTCTTCCCAATGGACGCAAGTAGGCTGATGGGTCTGTCGTTCACTGGGTTTCTGTTGGATTTGTTGGGCTTAGGTATCATGGCGGCTGTTGCAGTTTTGAAGACCGCGGGTAAATAGTCTGAGGCTAGTGCCGCGTTGAAGAGGGAGGTTATGGCTCTAATAGTATTGTCAGGGAAGTGGGTAAGTAGTTGGTATCCAATACCTGTGTTACGTGGGGCTACTTTGGCCACTTTTAGGAGGAATTTGACCTCGCTCGATCTTATGGGAGTTGTGAGAAGGTTGTCGTGTGAAAGCGATTGGAGGTGTATGATCTGTTCTGGATAGAAGTGACTGGGTCAGTTTTCTATGTGTTGTGTGACAATTTCAGTGTTTTCATACGCCAGAGGGTGGGGGGTGGGGGGTGAAAGATACCTTCCCTGTGTTTTCAAAAAGTGTTGGCAATGTCTTGTGGGTTATGGTATAGAGTACTGTCGTCATTTAGCCCATTAAAGTCTGTTATTGGTATTCCTTTGAGTTTTCGTATTCTGTTCCAAAACTCTTGAGGAGATTTGATCCGGTGTTGTTCTGTTGTGGTGATAAGAGATTTCCACTGTCTATTGTGGTCTTCTAGAAGGCTGTTGAGTGTGTGGTTTCGTAGGGATGTGAGGTCCCACCGTACTAGGCCCAAACGATGTCTGTTTTGCTCAAAACGTCGACGGTAGCACGAGAGGAGTCTTGTTGTATTGGGAGAAGGGAAGAAGGAGTATCTTGAAGTAAATGAAGATTTGGGAATAGAAATGTCAGCTGCCTGTGTGATTGTTTTGTGTATATGTTCTATTTCTGTGTCTATTAGTGTTATTGGGTGATTTTCGTAGTTTGTGGTGTAAGTGCAGTTGGAGAGAGTGTCTTTGAAGTTCTCCCAGTCTGCTGTTTTGTAGTGGTAGTGTGAGGGTGATGGGACGAGGATAGGGTTAGACGAGAGATGAAGAAAGATAGGGATGTGGTTGGAACCACACAGTGGTCCTGGAGACAAGAAATTATAAAGATGATTACTGGCTCTGTTGGAGAAGACAAGGTCAGGTCTGCCTTTTCCTCCTGTGCCAGTGAAGACAGTGTGGAAGTAAGGTCCTAGGAAGTTAAGACGTTTGTAAGAGTATAAAGCGAATAAGTCATCACCATGAGAATTGTTTCTGTTGTGGTGGAAGGTTCTGTGTTGGGCGTTGAGGTCAGCTAGAAGGTAGACTGGGATATGTGTATGATTGAATACTGTGTAGAGATCATGGAGTGGAATGGTAGTGTTGGGTCGAGAGTATGTAGTGCAGAAGATAATGAAGCCATGTAGTGTGTGTTTATCTTGACTGCTAGAAAGTGTTCGTATTGCCATGAGGTGACGAGGTATTCGTGTCGATGGTGTTGCGTATGAGAATGGCGACTCCCTCGTGTCTACTGTCTGGAGACTGTCGTGATGTATACCCGTAATGTCTAATTTTATATCCGTTGGTGATACATGTGCTGTTAAGTATCACAACATCGGGTTTTTTCTCTTCGAGGAGAGTGGCAATCAGATGACGGCCATTGTGATAGCTGCGCACGTTAAACTAGTAAGATTTTTAGCATTTTACGACTTATGGAATTTTATTGGCCCTTCTGCAGTCTGTGGTCGATGAGGGCCGTTGACGCACCGTTCGAGTGTTTCACTTGTATCATTTTTCTAGTCTTGGGTCGGGATATATCTGGCGAGGGGTCAGGAGAGGTGAGACGGGAGGGGAGAGTGTCATTGTCGACGAGTTGAAGGTCGAGGTTGACCGTTGGTGGGTTGTCTGGTGTGTCGACAGGATCAGGTGCTGGGGCTCCTCTGGAAGGGTTAGGCTCCGGACGGAGGAAGGGGAAGGGGGAGGGGGGGATTGATGGGTGGAGGTTCAGGGGGGAACTGTCGTGGTGGTGGAAGTTGAGACGGTGGGGGTGGGAGAGGAATTGGTATTTGGAGAGACAGTTGGATTGTTGGTGTTGGGTTGAGGGGGTTGTGGATGGAGTTGTGTTAGGGGGTGCGGAGGGGGTATTGGAAGTTGGGAGGGTGACAGGTTGAGTTGTTGGGGGAGAGTTGGAAGTGTTACTGGCTGTCTCCTGGGATACGTTTTAGTTAGGGGTCAGGGTGGCGGACGAGACAGGAGTCGGAGAGGGATGGTTGTTGGCGAGGGAGGTGAGGAGTTCAGGTGGAGCTCGTACATTGGGTAGGTTGTTGTGAGCAAGCAGCAAATCGAAAATTCTGATGAATTCCGACTTATCTTCCTTGCTCAGGAACAACACTTTTAGGTAGCACGCATGCATCCTACCTTGTAGGGTGAGGAGGTCTGAAGAACTGGTAGTCGGGATAGGAGAAGCTTGGGTAGCAGGAGAAGGAGCAGCAGCAGCAACTGTTGCGTAGAGGTGAGGGTTTGTGGAAGGAGGTGAGTTGGTTTTTTGTGCCTGACGCACTGCGCGGAGTTGCTCCATCTTACGTGGGTACAGCCCAGATACAGCGACGTGTTCACCTTTACAGTTAACACACTTCGCTGCCTGAGCCTTGCACTCACAAAACCATGACCAGTTTCCGCGCATTGACTACAGGTTTGGTGGGGTTATTTACAGTTCTTAGTCTCATGTTCGTATTTCAGACATTTGAAACATTGTTGTACGTTTAGATATTCATCTTTCTTCAGGGATTTTGCGGGCACAGAGATCATGGTTAACAGGACTCCCTGGGAGAGCAGGTAATCGGCCTCGGTCGGATTTGAACATTGTATCTTTATTGATCTGGAGTTATTCGGTTTATAGATGCTGATGACATTAACGTCATTGTTTTCGCCATTGATGGCTTCAACAATCCCCGAAGGGCTGAGGGACAAGATAGATGCATCAACATTGTAGGCAATAATAGTACATCTAGCTTGAAGGGGGCAGCGGTCCTGAATGATTTGGTAGTTTTTTTAGCTAGTTCATCAAGGAGAGGCTTAGATAGGATTCCATCTAAATCACTATCTTTGCCCTAGCAAATCTTAAACTGGTAATTGTTCGAAGGGAATTGAATGACCCTAGTAGGACGGATCTCAGTGGTCTAAAAGACGATGGACAGGAGTTCGAACGTGGAAGTGGGGGGGGGGGGACAATCAGTTTTGAGAGATTTTAGACGTATGTCGGGCGGCATGTTGGTGGCATCAGTGTCCTAGTGCGAGAAAACGTGAGTGAGGGACGCTCGACGGTCCAAGGTAGGGGAGAGGTAAGAGATAGTGTGAGGGTCTCCACCCCGTCAGGTGAGAACAGGTCCACTCCAGCCTCCGCTTCTCAGGAAAATGAGTTTTCCAGAATGGGCTGGGGAAGCTGGGGTAGAGATTGCTCAAGCCAAACGGTCGAGAGATGGATATATGGATGATAGAAATAAAAAAAAAAAAGGGATATGAAGATTGACTGGTGGCAACGCGGGGGTGTGGGGAGCAGCGAGGGTGGTGAGGTGTCGTCACCGTAACGGTCTCACGCGGGAGGCAACGTTGCAATCCACTTCCTTTTTCGGTCTTCTCTCTTCTGTCTTCTTTCTTCCCTCTTTTGTCTTCTCTCTTCGTGGGATCTGGCGGTTAATCCTCCATCAACCATGTGGCTGAAACAGGAGCAGCAAGAACCTTCTCGAATGGCAAGAAAAGAAGGGAATACGATGATAGAAAGGTCCCTTTACTATTAACACAAGTTGCTGCCTGAGCCTGACACTCACGAAAACCTTGATCAATTTCCGCACATTCAGGGCATGTCTGGCGCTGAGCTTTGCCGCTCTTCGTCTCGTGTCCGTATTGTAGACATTTAAAACCTTGTATATCGAGGTACTGGTCGGGTTTGTGGTATTTGGCAGGCACTGAGATCATGGGAAACAAGATTCCCCGGGAGAGTAGGCGATCTGTCTCGGTCGAGTTAGAGCATTGTATTTTAAGTGATCTTGAAGTGTTCAGTTTGAAAACGTTGATGACATTAATGTCACTGTTTTCTTGATTTATGGCTTCAGTTATCTCTATGGGGTTAAGGGACAAGATAGATGCATCAATATTATTAGCACTATCGATGCATCTAGCTTGAAGGGGGTGGTCGTAAGCTTGGATAGGATCTCATCTGGATCGCTATCCTTGCTCAAACATGTTTTATATAGATATTTATTAGTAGGGGATTGAATAATCCTACTGGGACGGACCTCAGTGGTCTTAAATACAATCGTTAGTAATTCGAACGTGTAAAGAGGGGGGGGGGGGACTTTCTGTTTTAATCAATTCTAAACGAATGTCAGGAGGCATGATGGCATCAATGTCCTAATGCCGAGGAAACGTAGGTGAGGGACCACAACCCCACACCAGGGAGGACCCTGCACTATCACAGGGTAACCCAGGAGGCTCGGCGGGAGTGGTAAGAATGTGAGGGTCTCAACCCCGTTAGGTGAGAACAGGTCCACACCAAGCCTCCGCTCCTCAGGAAGTAATTTTCCTGAATGGTGTGGGGAAGCTGGGGTAGAAATTGTTCAAGCCTAACGGTCGAGAGATGTTGGATGATGGATGGTAAAAAAGATAGAAAAAAGCACGAGAGAAATGGACTGGAGGCAACGTAGGGTGGAGAGTGAGTTGGCGTTATATCCCACACTCTAGCCAAGGTCAGTCTCTCTCTGGTGTTCACTCGCAAAGCATCTCATTGTGTCACGGACGGCAGTTGTGGACTGACGGTGAGCTACACTGTGTTATAAACGTGTTATGGTGATACAGAAGACTGCAGCATGGAGGGGCAACCAGGGCCATATTCTCCGTGCAGCGAAACCTCCTCAAACAGTTTTGACAACAGGAGACAGAAGGTCATAAACACAAGAAAAACCCTTCAAATGTCCTGAGTGTCAGAAAAGCTATACGAAACATGTCTATCTTCATAGGCACATGAAATCACATACTTTTGAAAAGACATATCAGTGTAAAGAATACCAGAGTATCTTCTCCCGTAAGAACAACTTAGTGTTGCAGATGAAAGTTCACATTGGACAAAAGCAATATCAGTGTTCAGAGCGTCAAAAGTAATTTTTCTAAAAAATGTGATTTAAAGAAACACTTGAGAATCCATACTGGTGAGAACCCATACCAATGTTCAGAATGTCAAAAAAGTTTCTTTTAAAAGTAGGTTAGTGACACAAATGAGAGTTCACACGGGCGAGAAGCCATACCAATGTTCAGAATGTCAGAAAAGTTTTTCTCAGAAAAGTAGTTTAGTGACACACCTGAGAGTTCACACGGGCGAGAAGCCATAGCAATGTTCAGAATGTCAAAAAACTTTTTCTCAGAAAAGTAAATTAGTGAGAACCCGAGAGTTCACACCGGCGAGATGCCATACCTGATGTTCAGAATGTCAAAAAAGTTTTACTTTAAAAAGTGGGTTAGTGACACACCCGAGAGTTCACACCTGCGAGAAGCCATACCAATGTTCAGAATGTCAAAAAAGTTTTTCTCAGAAAAGTGATTTAGTTCAACACCTGAGAGTTCACACAGGCGAGAAGCCATACCAATGTTCAGAATGTCAAAAAACTTTTTCTCAGAAAAGTAATTTAGTGACACACCTGAGAGTTCACACAGGTGAGAAGCCATACCAATGTTCAGAATGTCGAAAAAGTTTTTCTCACAAATGTGAATTAGTGAGACACCAGAGAGTTCATACAGGCGAGAAGCCATACCAATGTGCAGAATGTCAAAAAACTTTTTCTCAGAAAAGTAATTTAGTGACACACCTGAGAGTTCACACAGGTGAGAAGCCATACCAATGTTCAGAATGCCAAGAAACCTTTTCTCAGAAAATTGATTTAGTAAGACACCTGAGATTTCACACAGGTGAGAAGCCATACCAATGTTCAGAATGTCGAAAAAGTTTTTCTCACAAATGTGAATTAGTGAGACACCAGAGAGTTCATACAGGCGAGAAGCCATACCAATGTTCAGAATGTCAAAAAAGTCTTTCTCAGAAAAGTGATTTAGTTCAACAGCTGAGAGTTCACACAGGCGAGAAGCCATACCAATGTTCAGAATGTCAAAAAACTTTTTCTCAGAAAAGCAATTTAGTGACACACCTGAGACTTCACACAGGCGAGAAGCCATACCAATGTTCAGAATGTCAAAAAAGTTTTTCTCAGAAAAGTAATTTAGTGACACACGTGAGAGTTCACACAGGCGAGAAGCCATACCAATGTTCAGAATGTCAAAAAAGTTTTTCTCAGAAAAGTAATTTAGTGACACACCTGAGACTTCACACAGGCGAGAAGCCATACCAATGTTCAGAATGTCAAAAAACTTTTTCTCAGAAAAGTAATTTAGTGACACACCTGAGACTTCACACAGGCTAAAAGCCATGCCAGTGTTCAGAATATCAAAAACAATTCTATAACACAGGTAATTTAGTAAAACGTCTGAGAGTTCACACAGCCGAGAAGCCAAACAAGTAAAAAGAATATCAAAATACCTTTTCTGGTTTAACTACTTAAGTGACACATCGGGATTTTACACAAGCGAGGAACCATAATAGTGTTCAGAATGTCAAGAAACTCTCCCTGGTAAAAGTGCTTTAGTCAGACACCTGAGAGTTCACAAGGCAAGAAGCCATACCGGTGTTCAGAATGTCAAAAACAATTTTCTTGAAGAGGTGATTAAGGAAGCCATCGGAGAGTTCACACAGGGCAGAAACGATGCTTATGTTCAGAAGGTCCTAAATGTTTCTCTCGAAAAAGCAGTATAGTAAAACGCAAGGTAGTTGAACGCATCCCAGATCTCATGTGTTGAGAACCGGCCACGACCTGCGTGTAGTGGAGCGACCCATGACGTCACACACATCTTTCCCAAGATCACAGAGGACCCGCCTGGGAGGTTAGGCGGCAAACAGGTGAGACCCCACACTCATAAACAAATGATACTGTTTCATCTCTGGTAATATACTAGTATTTCTGTAAAATGATATTATATATATATATATATATATATATATATATATATATATATATATATATATATATATATATATATTTATTTATTTATTTATTCTTTATTTATTTTGCTTTGTCGCTGTCTCCCGCGTTTGCGAGGTAACGCAAGGAAACAGACGAAAGAAATGGCCCAACCCCCCCCCCCCATACACATGTATATACATACGTCCACACACGCAAATATACATACCTACACAGCTTTCCATGGTTTACCCCAGACGCTTCACATGCCTTGATTCAATCCACTGACAGCACGTCAACCCCGGTATACCACATCGCTCCAATTCACTCTATTCCTTGCCCTCCTTTCACCCTCCTGCATGTTCAGGCCCCGATCACACAAAATCTTTTTCACTCCATCTTTCCACCTCCAATTTGGTCTCCCTCTTCTCCTCGTTCCCTCCACCTCCGACACATATATCCTATTGGTCAATCTTTCCTCACTCATTCTCTCCATGTGCCCAAACCACTTCAAAACACCCTCTTCTGCTCTCTCAACCACGCTCTTTTTATTTTCACGCATCTCTCTTACCCTTACGTTACTCACTCGATCAAACCACCTCACACCACACATTGTCCTCAAACATCTCATTTCCAGCACATCCATCCTCCTGCGCACAACTCTATCCACAGCCCACGCCTCGCAACCATACAACATTGTTGGAACCACTATTCCTTCAAACATACCCATTTTTGCTTTCCGAGATAATGTTCTCGACTTCCACACATTCTTCAAGGCCCCCAGAATTTTCGCCCCCTCCCCCACCCTATGATCCACTTCCGCTTCCATGGTTCCATCCGCTGCCAGATCCACTCCCAGATATCTAAAACACTTCACTTCCTCCAGTTTTTCTCCATTCAAACTCACCTCCCAATTGACTTGACCCTCAACCCTGCTGTACCTAATAACCTTGCTCTTATTCACATTTACTCTTAACTTTCTTCTTCCACACACTTTACCAAACTCAGTCACCAGCTTCTGCAGTTTCTCACATGAATCAGCCACCAGCGCTGTATCATCAGCGAACAACAACTGACTCACTTCCCAAGCTCTCTCATCCCCAACAGACTTCATACTTGCCCCTCTTTCCAAAACTCTTGCATTTACCTCCCTAACAACCCCATCCATAAACAAATTAAACAACCATGGAGACATCACACACCCCTGCCGCAAACCTACATTCACTGAGAACCAATCACTTTCCTCTCTTCCTACACGTACACATGCCTTACATCCTCGATAAAAACTTTTCACTGCTTCTAACAACTTTCCTCCCACACCATAAATTACAGAGGTATAAGTTTGTTGAGTATTCCTGGTAAATTATATGGGAGGGTATTGATTGAGAGGGTGAAGGCATGTACAGAGCATCAGACTGGGGAAGAGCAGTGTGGTTTCAGAAGTGGTAGAGGATGTGTGGATCAGGTGTTTGCTTTGAAGAATGTATGTGAGAAATACTTAGAAAAGCAAATGGATTTGTATGTAGCATTTATGGATCTGGAGAAGGCATATGATAGAGTTGATAGAGATGCTCTGTGGAAGGTATTAAGAATATATATATATATATGGCCCACCAGCCAGGCTCGGGGCATCACCATCATTTTGATGAATGCTGGCCTGAACCCTTGCTTGCTTAATTCAAAATGAAGTGCATTAAGAAGTTGCAGCAAATGATGGAGAAGAATTATACTTGAGCATACAGGTGCTTGACCAGGAGGCATCATGATTTGTAGACACTGCCAATCCCTCCTCAGATAAGTCAGCAGAGCGTGCAATCTCAACCCTCTTGTTCAGATCAACAGCCCCATCTATTCCAAGGACAGACTTAAATGAAACATTTAAGCAATTAAAAGTTGTCACCAACAACAAAACTATTAAAGAAATGCGGAACAAAAATAAGGGGATCAAAAAACAGCTGCAAGTTAATTCATCTGAAATAAACAACACCTCTAAAAAATGGATAGGAAATGCTTCAAGATATATATATATATATATACCTGGTGCGTTGTTTACCCTCGAGACGCACCATGAGGGCTTCCCTGGTGGTGGTGGTCTGCAGGATAAGCCGTTCTTCAGCAGTCTTCCCAAGCCCTTCCGCGGACCACAGACCCCATTCTCCAGCCCAGCCAGACGATCCGGTACTCCACCTCGACCCGGACCACATCCTGTAGGACCACAGAACGTCAAACGAAGACCACAGTTTCAGGCCAACCCTCCTCCTCCGGCCAAGCAGCAAGACTCACCCAGCGAGGAGAAGCAGGTGGTCGCTCATTAAGGGTGCGAAAGTAGGAGTCTAGCAGTTCATCACCCACAGACGCGGGAAACGGCGATCAAATTTAAAGAGGGAAGTCAGCACCACAAGTAAAGCATCCTCCTCGAAGGCTCAGAGTGGGGTGCCTAAATGTGTGTGGATGTAACCAAGATGTGAAGACCCTTACTGGAAAAACAATCACTCTTGAAGTAGAACCTTCAGACACAATTGAAAATGTGAAGGAAAATAGTGAAATTGGAGAAAAATGTAGCTTAGACATTGAAGCTTATTGATACAGTGGTTAAATTGATGAGAACTGCTATTGACGTTTGTGTAAATAAATTATACATTTCCTTTTTTCCATAGCCAGAGGTTGAACCATTATGTGACATTCATTTTTTTCATTCATTTCAAGCTAGAAGTTTCAGTTTTCTAAATTGTTTCTTACATTTCTCATATGTATATATATGTATGTGTGTGTGTGTGTATATGTGCGTATGTATGTGTATGTGTGTGTATGTGTATATGTATATATATATGTATATTATCCCTGGGGATAGGGGTGAAAGAATACTTCCCACGTATTCCTCGCGTGTCGTAGAAAGCGACTAGAGGGGACGGGAGCGGGGGGCCAGAAATCCTCCCCTCCTTGTATTAACTTTCTAAGATGGGAAACAGAAGAAGGAGTCACGCGGGGAGTGCTCATCCTCCTCGAAGGCTCAGAGTGGGGTGCCTAAATGTGTGTGGATGTAACCAAGATGTGAAAAAAGGAGAGATAGGTAGTATGTTTGAGGAAAGGAACCTGGATGTTTTGGCTCTGAGTGAAACGAAGCTCAAGGGTAAAGGGGAAGAGTGGTTTGGGAATGTCTGGGGAGTAAAGTCAGGGGTTAGTGAGAGGACAAGAGCAAGGGAAGGAGTAGCAATACTCCTGAAACAGGAGTTGTGGGAGTATGTGATAGAGTGTAAGAAAGTAAATTCTCGATTAATATGGGTAAAACTGAAAGTTGATGGAGAGAGGTGGGTGATTATTGGTGCATATGCACCTGGGCATGAGAAGAAAGATCAAGAGAGGCAAGTGTTTTGGGAGCAGCTGAATGAGTGTGTTAGTGGTTTTGATGCACGAGACCGGGTCATAGTGATGGGTGATTTGAATGCAAAGGTGAGTAATGTGGCAGTTGAGGGAATAATTGGTATACATGGGGTGTTCAGTGTTGTAAATGAAAATGGTGAAGAGCTTGTAGATTTATGTGCTGAAAAAGGACTGATGATTGGGAATACCTGGTTTAAAAAGCGAGATATACATAAGTATACTTATGTAAGTAGGAGAGATGGCCAGAGAGCGTCATTGGATTACGTGTTAATTGACAGGCGTGCGAAAGAGAGACTTTTGGATGTTAATGTGCAGAGAGGTGCAACTGGAGGGATGTCTGATCATTATCTTGTGGAGGCTAAGGTGAAGATTTGTATGGGTTTTCAGAAAAGAAGAGTGAATGTTGGGGTGAAGAGGGTGGTGAGAGTAAGTGAGCTTGAGAAAGAGACCTGTGTGAGGAAGTACCAGGAGAGACTGAGTACAGAATGGAAAAAGGTGAGAACAATGGAAGTAAGGGGATGGGGGAGGAATGGGATGTATTTAGGGAATCAGTGATGGATTGCGCAAAAGATGCTTGTGGCATGAGAAGAGTGGGAGGTGGGTTGATTAGAAAGGGTAGTGAGTGGTGGGATGAAGAAGTAAGAGTATTAGTGACAGAGAAGAGAGAGGCATTTGGACGATTTTTGCAGGGAAAAAATGCAATTGAGTGGGAGATGTATAAAAGAAAGAGACAGGAGGTCAAGAGAAAGGTGCAAGAGGTGAAAAAAAAGGGCAAATGAGAGTTGGGGTGAGAGAGTATCATTAAATTTTAGGGAGAATAAAAAGATGTTCTGGAAGGAGGTAAATAAAGTGCGTAAGACAAGGGAGCAAATGGGAACTTCAGTGAAGGGCGCAAATGAGGAGGTGAAAACAAGTAGTGGTGATGTGAGAAGGAGAGGGAGTGAGTATTTTGAAGGTTTGTTGAATGTGTTTGATGATAGAGTGGCAGATATAGGGTGTTTTGGTCGAGGTGGTGTGCAAAGTGAGAGGGTTAGGGAAAATGATTTGGTAAACAGAGAAGAGGTAGTGAAAGCTTTGCGGAAGATGAAAGCCGGCAAGGCAGCAGGTTTGGATAGTATTGCAGTGGAATTTATTAAAAAAGGAGGTGACTGTATTGTTGACTGGTTGGTAAGGTTATTTAATGTATGTATGACTCATGGTGAGGTGCCTGAGGATTGGCGGAATGCGTGCATAGTGCCATTGTACAAAGGCAAAGGGGATAAGAGTGAGTGCTCAAATTACAGAGGTATAAGTTTGTTGAGTATTCCTGGTAAATTATATGGGAGGGTATTGATTGAGAGGGGGAAGGCATGTACAGAGCATCAGATTGGGGAAGAGCAGTGTGGTTTCAGAAGTGGTAGAGGATGTGTGGATCAGGTGTTTGCTTTGAAGAATGTATGTGAGAAATACTTAGAAAAGCAAATGGATTTGTATGTAGCATTTATGGATCTGGAGAAGGCATATGATAGAGTTGATAGAGATGCTCTGTGGAAGGTATTAAGAATATATGGTGTGGGAGGAAAGTTGTTAGAAGCAGTGAAAAGTTTTTATCGAGGATGTAAGGCATGTGTACGTGTAGGAAGAGAGGAAAGTGATTGGTTCTCAGTGAATGTAGGTTTGCGGCAGGGGTGTGTGATGTCTCCATGGTTGTTTAATTTGTTTATGGATGGGGTTGTTAGGGAGGTAAATGCAAGAGTTTTGGAAAGAGGGGCAAGTATGAAGTCTGTTGGGGATGAGAGAGCTTGGGAAGTGAGTCAGTTGTTGTTCGCTGATGATACAGCGCTGGTGGCTGATTCATGTGAGAAACTGCAGAAGCTGGTGACTGAGTTTGGAAAAGTGTGTGGAAGAAGAAAGTTAAGAGTAAATGTGAATAAGAGCAAGGTTATTAGGTACAGTAGGGTTGAGGGTCAAGTCAATTGGGAGGTGAGTTTGAATGGAGAAAAACTGGAGGAAGTGAAGTGTTTTAGATATCTGGGAGTGGATCTGGCAGCGGATGGAACCATGGAAGCGGAAGTGGATCATAGGGTGGGGGAGGGGGCGAAAATCCTGGGGGCCTTGAAGAATGTGTGGAAGTCGAGAACATTATCTCGGAAAGCAAAAATGGGTATGTTTGAAGGAATAGTGGTTCCAACAATGTTGTATGGTTGCGAGGCGTGGGATATGGATAGAGTTGTGCGCAGGAGGTTGGATGTGCTGGAAATGAGATGTTTGAGGACAATGTGTGGTGTGAGGTGGTTTGATCGAGTGAGTAACGTAAGGGTAAGAGAGATGTGTGGAAATAAAAAGAGCGTGGTTGAGAGAGCAGAAGAGGGTGTTTAGAAGTGGTTTGGGCACATAGAGAGGATGAGTGAGGAAAGATTGACCAAGAGGATATATGTGTCGGAGGTGGAGGGACCAAGGAGAAGAGGGAGACCAAATTGGAGGTGGAAAGATGGAGTGAAAAAGATTTTGTGTGATCGGGGCCTGAACATGCAGGAGGGTGAAAGGAGGGCAAGGAATAGAGTGAATTGGAGCGATGTGGTATACCGGGGTTGACGTGCTGTCAGTGGATTGAATCAAGGCATGTGAAGCGTCTGGGGTAAACCATGGAAAGCTGTGTAGGTATGTATATTTGCGTGTGTGGACGTATGTATATACATGTGTAGGGGGGTGGGTTGGGCCATTTCTTTCGTCTGTTTCCTTGCGCTACCTCGCAAACGTGGGAGACAGCGACAAAGTATAATAAAATATAGATAATAAATATATATATATATATATATATATATATATATATATATATATATATATATATATATATATATATATATATATATTCTTTTTCTTTCTTTTAAACTATTCGCCATTTGCCGCGTTAGCGAGGTAGCGTTAAGAACTGAGGACTGGGCCTTTTTTGGAATATCCTCACCTGGCCCCCTCTGTTCCTTCTTTTGGGAAAAAAAAAAAAAAAACCGAGAGGGGAGGATTTCCAGCCCCCCGCTCCCTCCCCTTTCAGTCGCCTTCTACGACATGCAGGGAATACGTGGGAAGTATTCTTAATCCCCTATCCCCAGGGATAATATATATATATATATTTTTTTTCTTTTTTTTTTTCATACTATTCGCCATTTCCCGCGATAGCGAGGTAGCGTTAAGAACAGAGGACTGGGCCTTTGAGGGAATACCCTCACCTGGCCCCCTTCTCTGTTCCTTCTTTTGGAAAAAAAAAAAAAAAAAAAAAAAACGAGAAGGGAGGATTTCCAGCCCCCCGCTCCCTTCCCTTTTAGTCGCCTTCTACGACACGCAGGGAATACGTGGGAAGTATTCTTTCTCCCCTATCCCCAGGGATAATATATATATATATATATATATATATATATATATATATATATATATATATATATATATATATATATATATATATATATATGGTTGTTTAATTTGTTTATGGATGGGATTGTTAGGGAGGTAAATGCAAGAGTTTTGGAAAGAGGGGCAAGTATGAAGTCTGTTGGGGATGAGAGAGCTTGGGAGGTGAGTCAGTTGTTGTTCGCTGATGATACAACGCTGGTGGCTGATTCATATGAGAAACTGCAGAAGCTGGTGACTGAGTTTGGAAAAGTGTGTGGAAGAAGAAAGTTAAGAGTAAATGTGAATAAGAGCAAGGTTATTAGGTACAGTAGGGTTGAGGGTCAAGTCAATTGGGAGGTGAGTTTGAATGGAGAAAAACTGGAGGAAGTGAAGTGTTTTAGATATCTGGGAGTGGATCTGGCAGCGGATGGAACCATGGAAGCGGAAGTGGATCATAGGGTGGGGGAGGGGGCGAAAATCCTGGGGGCCTTGAAGAATGTGTGGAAGTCGAGAACATTATCTCGGAAAGCAAAAATGGGTATGTTTGAAGGAATAGTGGTTCCAACAATGTTGTATGGTTGCGAGGCGTGGGCTATGGATAGAGTTGTGCGCAGGAGGATGGATGTGCTGGAAATGAGATGTTTGAGGACAATGTGTGGTGTGAGGTGGTTTGATCGAGTGAGTAACGTAAGGGTAAGAGAGATGTGTGGAAATAAAAAGAGCGTGGTTGAGAGAGCAGAAGAGGGTGTTTTGAAGTGGTTTGGGCACATGGAGAGGATGAGTGAGGAAAGATTGACCAAGAGGATATATGTGTCGGAGGTGGAGGGAACAAGGAGAAGAGGGAGACCAAATTGGAGGTGGAAAGATGGAGTGAAAAAGATTTTGTGTGATCGGGGCCTGAACATGCAGGAGGGTGAAAGGAGGGCAAGGAATAGAGTGAATTGGAGCGATGTGGTATACCGGGGTTGACGTGCTGTCAGTGGATTGAATCAAGGCATGTGAAGCGTCTGGGGTAAACCATGGAAAGCTGTGTAGGTATGTATATTTGCGTGTGTGGACGTATGTATATACATGTGTATGGGGGGGGGTTGGGCCATTTCTTTCGTCTGTTTCCTTGCGCTACCTCGCAAACGCGGGAGACAGCGAGAAAGTATAATAAAAAAAAAATAATAATATATATATATATATATATATATATATATATATATATATATATATATATATTATATATATATCATTTTTTAATGTTAGTACCGGTTTATAAGTAAGTTTGTACCGGTTTATAAGTAAGTTTGTACCGGTTTATAAGTAAGTTTGTACCGGTTTATAAGTATGTTTGTACCGGTTTATAAGTATGTTTGTACCGGTTTATAAGTAAGTTTGTACCGGTTTATAAGTATGTTTGTACCGGTTTATAAGTATGTTTATACCGGTTTATAAGTATGTTTGTACGGGTTTATAAGTATGTTTGTACGGGTTTATAAGTATGTTTGTACCGGTTTATAAGTATGTTTGTACCGGTTTATAAGTATGTTTGTACCGGTTTATAAGTATGTTTGTACGGGTTTATAAGTATGTTTGTACCGGTTTATAAGTATGTTTGTACCGGTTTATAAGTATGTTTGTACCGGTTTATAAGTATGTTTGTTTTATCTCTGGGATTGATTTTTAATATTAATGCCTATACGAGAAAACTGTCTAGAAAAATACAAAGGTATTATCAGGGATACATAGTCCAACTGTATTATAGAGTATATTACAAAACTACATACCATAAGAACATGAGAAGTAAGGACACTGCAAGAGGCGTATTGGCCCGAGCTAGGCAGGTCCTGAGTCTGTCCACAAACCAACTGCCTGTACCCATAAACACATCCAACCTTCGTTTAAAGCTAACTAAAGAACTAACTTCAACTACTGTACTTGACAGCTTGTTCCATAAATCTACTACCCTATTCCCGAACCAATATCTACCCACATCCGACCTGAATCTATCTAAATCCATTATTTTTGGTCCTACCCAGTGGCGTCATTCTAAGAACTTTATTCATGTTACCTCTATGTATGGTCTTCACCTATTCAAAAACTTCATTCACATCCCCTCTAGACCTTCTCCTCTTAAATGACTGCAAATTCAGCCTTTTTTACCTTTCTTCATAAGTGAGGTTTCTAATTCCAGGAATCATTTATGTTATTCGCATTTGTGCTCTCTCTCTCTCTCTCTCTCTCTCTCTCTCTCTCTCTCTCTCTCTCTCTCTCTCTCTCTCTCTCTCTCTCTCTCTCTCTCTCTCTCTCTCTCTAATAATCATTATTAACTGCATAGTATGGAGCCCAAAACTAAACCGCATGATTCAAATGTGAGTCTCACCAATTCAAGATAATGTTGTAATAATACTCTAGGAGTTTCATTGCTAACAGTCCCATTAATGAACCCAAACATACTATTAGCCTTATTACACACTTTAATACATTGTTGCCGCGGCTTAAGATCCTCGCTCACTCCACCTGAAGTACGTGGAATTGTTAATCTGATTAACATGTAATGGCAGACTTGAAAATACACACACACACACACACAGACACACACACACACACACACACACACACACACACACACACACACACACACACACACACACATACACACACACACGTACAAATTCTCTCTACTTCTCTCTTTTCATTTCTCGTATCTTTTATTTTTTGCATTATACACAATAACTACTCATATATTTGTTCTCTTTACTCGTATATTTCAATAAGGTAAATTAAAGCTTAAGTCCATGTAATTTGTTTAGTAAATCGTAATGAGATCTTTTTCCCCTCTGTGTCTGTTGGACCCGAGGAAAGTAAAACCATTCCTCATTATTGACAATAGTGTTTTAGGGTTAAGTAAGCAATGGTTTCATCAATATAGACTTTGGTAAAGAGAAATTGATATTAAATCTAAGAAGTTCATGATCAGGCAAATAAATGATCCTAGCCCTCTTAGCAAAATCTAATCTATTATTTACATTATATGGCGAGATTCTTTTTCCTTTAACGTAGCTGAGATGCCCCTACCCTCAAAAACTTTCATTGACTTAATAAAACTTTGTTGACAATAACGTTTTCCAAGATGCTGAGGCTGATTCTTATTGAAAGAAATTCGGTTTAGCCATGATAAATTCCCTCACTCCCATTCTCAGTAACTTATTCATGGAATACTGAGATCCAAACTTCCGTTAGTAACAGTCCAAAAATATGGTTAAGATACGTTAACGATGTGTGGTCCTTATGGCCATCTTACCAAGATCATGATGTTTTCTTTAATGAATTACGATTCATCCCACCATCAAGTTTAAGACTAAATGGAAACACAAAGGCAAATCACCCTTCCTTAATGTGGTGATAATTAGGTATTTTGATTAGTTATCCTTTAAGATCTACAGGAAGCCTACCAGTGCTGAGAGTTATATTCATTATTTTTCAGGATGTGGGAAAACAGGATCCCAGCTCCAGGTGTGGTGTGCAGGAACAGTTCCCCAGTGCTACGTCTGGTGTGTGAGGGACACAATACCTATGTGTGAGATGTGATGTGTGAAGGAACGCCATGCCCAAGCAGAGATACGGAACTCTTATCACAGTATCCTCATCCCGGTACAAGCTTGCGGTGTGTGGGACATAGTACTACCTGCCAGGTCTGGTATGTGAGGAACAGAGTACCTCAGTGCCAGTGCAATACTGGTGAGTGTGAGATGAAATGTCTTAGTGTCAGATGTGGTGTGTGGTGAGACAGTACCCCAGTGTCGGTGTAGGTGTGGTGGTGCAGCGCTGTAGTGCCAACACTACCTTCCTTCACCACCTACGTACACTACTCACCCTCATTACCGACCTACAAGACCTTCCTTCACTACGGTGAGGTGTCTGGTGACATCAGTACCCCAGTGTTAGTGTAGGTATGGTATGGTGGTACACGACCCTCGTGACAGGTGTGGTGTGTGGTGAGACACTACCACAGATTTAGTGTATGTATGGTGCCACAGGACCCTTGTGCCAGGTGCAGTGCCAAGTGACACAGTACCACAGTGCTAAGCCTGTTGTGTAGTGACACAATCGCCAAGCTTCTCTGCAGGTCTGGTCTGCAGAGACACGTTGCCAGTCTTGATGTTTGAGGACAAACTATCTCAACATTAAGTCTGGTTTATGGGAAATTCATTATCTTGTATTATCCATGATGAGTGTAGAATACAGCAGCCCAGTGCCTGGTCTAGTGTGTGGGAGGCACACTGCCTCACTCCCAGGTCTGGTTTATAGTAACACAGGTGTCATCCTCTTGCTCACATATGATCATCTCTGGTGGGTGTCTGCGACTTATGTAACTTTATGTCCACAACCTTTTGATCATATCTAAACATTATGGCCTCAGTAAACCGTGCAAGAGATTACTTGATTTGTAAAAATTCTCACTATAGAAATATCAATAATTTTTTAAAAAAAGTATTGATTTACGGTGTGTTTATTGTATTAGTGATATGTTATCAAAGAAATAAATTACCTTTTAATCAATCTTTTCTTTTTTTTTTTACTTGCCTGATCAGTAGTGTATGTCATTTCACTTGCATCTCCATATGAAAACAACAGCAGGACACATGTTATTTTCATTGAAAATTAACTATACATGGTGGTAAGTACAGACGTACAGTACAGTACATGTAGAGCCTCAACATTAAGCCAGGAGAGCTCAGGTTACTGGCTGCAAGCAAATGTGACGAAACTCCTGAAGGAAAGTGACTTTTCCCTAAAATAAGCTCACTGTAGGTAAGTTGTCTGTTTATTGCCATTAGACTGTGTAGAAAACCTTAATACTTATGTGTGGTGGTAACGAGTGGCAACAGTTTGCAGTGTTACACTTGTCGCTGCACCTAATACTAATATTGAACTGTGCATTGTTTTACTGTCATTGGTTCATGACATAAAGTATTTTAGATATTGTTAATGTTCGGAGGCTACGTAACTAAATGTCAGAGTTTGAGAAAGCATCTGTAGAAGATATTATGTGATTGCTATTTCTGAATTTTGGTTTGATATAAAATAGATAGACTTCTTTGCCTAATACGCAATTCCAGGGTATAATTTTTAATAAAAACATGGTGAATAATGTAGGCGGTAATGTTTGGCCTTTGTTAAAGATCATCTTAATCTTGTGATGAATAAAATGTACCCGATGGGAATGTCGATTTCATTTTGCATAGATTAAAGATGAGCTTCGTAAGAAAATAACAGTAGGACAAACACCAGAGAAAGGCGACAGATTTTATGATCAGTTTGCAGAAATTTGTGATGAACAAGATTCTGTCGTAAAAGACTTAAGTGCAAGGTTGGGGCGAATGTCTCTTTCCACCAGCTTCGGGTGCGGATCCACGTAGATTTGCTTGATATTTCCATAATCCAATTAGTTGAGAAACCTGCTCGTGACGTTGATAATGTTGAAGATTGAGGTAAGTTTGTTACAATTCAATAAATGTTATTTCTTTTATGAAAAGAAAGATTATTGTCTGGATATCCATAGAAAAAGCATCTCAGTGATTGTATGGGTGAAGTGTACATACATATCTAGGTGTAGGTGGAGGCCAGTATAGAGCGCACAGTGGGTAAAATACATCAACATAGGAGAGTGACGGGGGAAGGCGAGCGGGCTCAGGCACCCCAAGGGTACACTCCCTTCAGAGGTGGGTCTAGGATACATTAATTACAGTATACTATGCGATACTGATAGTAACTTTGATAACAACGTTTGTGTAACACAAAGCAGGTATAACACGACATACAGTATACCGATAGTAACATAGGTAACAATGTTTGTGTAACACAAAGTAGGTATAACATAAGTCATACAGTGTACTGATAGTAACTTAGATAACAACTTTTGTGTAACACTAAGTAGGTATGACACGACATACAGTATACTGATAGTAACATAGGTAACAACGTTTGTCTTAGAAAACAGGTATAACATAAATCATACAGTATACTGATAGTAACACAGATAACGTTTGTGTAATACAAAACAGGTATAACATAAATCATACAGTATACTGATAGTAACACAGATAACGTTTGTGTAATACAAAACAGGTATAACATAAATCATACAGTATAGTGATAGTAACATAGGTAACAACGTTTGTGTAATACAAAACAGGTATAACATAAATCATACAGTATAGTGATAGTAACATAGGTAACAACGTTTGTGTAATACAAAGCAGGTTCTTCATCACCTCAGCTGTTCATTATGTGTTGTTCATCATCTCAGCTATCCTTTACGTATTGTTCATCATTTCAGCTGTTCATTTCGTGTTGTTCATCATTTCAGCTGTTCATTACGTGTTGTTTACCATGTCAGCTGTTCATCACGTGTTGTTCATTATATTAGCTGTTCATTATATGTTGTTCATCATCTCAGCTGTTCATTACGTGTTGTTCGTTATCTCAGCTATCCATTACGTGTTGTTCATCATTTCAGCTGTTCATTACGTGTTGTTCATTATCTCAGCTGTTCATCATCTGAGCTGTTCATTACGTGTTGTTCATCATCTCCGCTGTTCATTACGTGTTGTTCATCATCTCAGCTATGCATTACGTGTTGTTCATCATTTCATCTGTTCATTACGTGTTGTTTATCATCTCAGCTGTTCATTACGTGTTGTTCATCCTTTCAGCTGTTTATTACATGTTGTTCATCATCTCAGCTGTTTATCACGTGTTGTACATCATCTCATCTGTTCATTACCTGTTGTTCATCCTTTCAGATGTTCATTACGTGTTGTTCATCATCTTATTTGTTCATCACGTTTGGTCATCATCTCAGCTGTTCATTACGTTTTGGTCATCATCTCACCTTTTCATTACATGTTTCATCATCCAGCTGTTTTACTTGGTCATCATTCAGCTGTTATTAGTGTTGTTCATCACTCAGGTGTTCATTACGTGTTGTTCATCATCTCAGCTGTTCATTACGTGTTGTTCATCATCTCAGCTGTCATTACGTATTGTCATCATCTCAACGCTGTTATTATGTTGTTCATCATCTCAGCTGTTCATTACGTGTTGTTCATCATCTCACTGTTCATTACGTGTTGTTCATCATCTCAGTGCTCATTAAGTGTTGTTCATCATCTCAGCCGTTCATTAGTGTGTTCATCATCTCAGCTGTTCATTAGCGTTGTTCATCTTTCAGCTGTTCATTACGTGTTGTTCATCATCTCAGCTGTTCATTACGTTTTGGTCATCATCTCACCTGTTCATTACGTGTTGTTCATCATCTCAGCTGTTCATTACGTGTTGTTCATCATCTCAGCTGTTCATTACGTGTTGTTCATCATCTCAGCTGTTCATTACGTGTTGTTCATCATCTTAGCTGTTCATTACGTGTTGTTCATCATCTCAGCTGTTCATTACGTGTTGTTCATCATCTCAGCTGTTCATTACGTGTTGTTCATCATCTCAGCTGTTCATTAATGTTGTTCATCATCTAGCTGTTCATTACGTGTTGTTCATCATCTAGGCTGTTCATTACGTGTTGTTCATCATCTCAGCTGTTCATTACGTGTTGTTCATCTTCTCAGCTGTCATTACGTTTTGTTCATCATCTCAGCTGTTCATTACGTGTTGTTCATCATCTCAGCTGTTCATTACGTGTTGTTCATCATCTCAGCTGTTCATTACGTGTTGTTCATCATCTCACTGTTCATTACGTGTTGTTCATCATCTCAGCTGTTCATTACGTGTTGTTCATCATCTCAGCTGTTATTACGTGTATGTTCATCATCTCAGCTGTTCATTACGTGTTGTTCATGTCTCAGCTGTTATTACTGTTCTTCATTTCACGCTTTTATTACATGTTCATCATATCAGTGTTCATTACGTGTTGTTCTCATCTCAGCTGTTCATTATGTGTTGTTCATCATCTCAGCTGTTCATTACGTGTTGTTTATCGTCTCACTGTTCATTACGTGTTATTCATCTCTCAGCTTTATTACTTGTTGTTCATCATCTCACCTGTTCATACGTGTTGTTCATCATCTCAGCTGCTCATTACGTTTTGGTCATCATCTCAGGTGTTCATTACGTGTTGTTCATCTCAATCTGTTCATTACGCGTTATTCATCATCTCAGTTGCTCATTACGTTTTGTTCATCATCTCAGCTGTTCATTACGTGTTGTTCATCATCTCAGCTGTTCATTACGTGTTGTTCATCGTCTCAGCTGTTCATTACGTGTTGTTCATCATCTCAGCTGTTGATTACGCGTTGTTCATCAACTCAGCTGTTCATTGAGTGTTGTTCATCATCTCAGCTGTTCATTACGTGTTGTTCATCATCTCAGATGCTCATTCCGTGTTGTTCATCATCTCGGCTGTTCATTACGTTTTGTTCAACATTTCAGCTGTTCATCCTTTCAGCTGTTCATTACATGTTGTTCATCATCTCAGCTGTTCATTACGTGTTGTTCATCATCTCAGCTGTTTATTACGTGTTGCTCATCATCTCAGCTTCTCATTACGTTTGCTCATCATCTCAGGTGTTCATTACGTGTTGTTCATCATCTCACCTGTTCATTACCTGTTGCTCATCATCTCAGCTGTTCATTACTGTTGTTCATCATCTCAGCTGTTCATTACGTGTTGTTCATCATCTCAGCTGTTCATTACGTGTTGTTCATCATCTCAGCTGTTCATTACGTGTTGTTCATGTCTCAGCTGTTATTACGTGCTGTTCATCTCAGCTGTTTATTACATGTTGTTCATCATTTCAGCTGCTCATTACGTGTTATTCTTCATCTCAGCTGCTCATTGCGTGTTGTTCATCATCTCAGCTGTTCATTACGTGTTGTTTATTGTCTCAGTTGTTCATAACGTGTTATTCATCATCTCGGCTGCTTATTACTTGTTGTTCATCACCTCAGTTGTTCATTACGTGTAGTTCATCATGTTGTTAATTACGTGTTGTTTATCATCTCAGCTGTTCATCACGTGCTGTTCATCATATCAGCTGCTCATTACGTTTTGGTCATCATCTCAGTTGTTCATTACGTGTTGTTCATCATCTCAGCTGTTCATCACGTGCTGTTCATCATATCAGCTGCTCATTACGTTTTGGTCATCATCTCAGTTGTTCATTTCGTGTTGTCCATCGTCTCAGCTGTTCATTACGTGTTGTTCATCATCTCAGCTGTTCATTACGTGTTGTTCATCATCTGGGCTGCTGATGACGTGTTGTTCATCATCTCGGCTGTTCATTACGTGTTGTGGTGGCTCCGTTCTCTAAAAGTATTTTTGTAAAGGAAAGAAAAAAGTGAGACTGAATACGACTGCAAATGTGGCACATTTTAAGACATTGAAGCGACACTCGTCACCTGTACGGACAAAATGCATTAGACCTTTCCTGTAATTTGACAGCTAGTCTGTAGCCTGATACAAGAGGAATTCCTAGATAACCATTTTATTTATTAGCATTAATTCTGTTGAATCTGTTTCACCAGAAGATATTCATTCCCTTTAGTTGTTGCCAGGCGCTGTGCTCCCAGCAGAATACTCTTGACTTAAGAATCCCGCTCCTTCCAGCTGTTGCCAGGCGCTGTGTTATCAGCAGAATACTCTGGGCTAAAATCTCTGACCATTTCACTGAATCTTCCCCCGTGGCTGACTGTCTCAGCTGAAGGGGCTCAGTTCTCTTGGTCTTGGAGAAGTTTTACTTAGTCCTCAAAGGAAAAAGTGGAGACGAGAAAGTCACTGTGGCCAGAGGAAGAAGCAAAAGTGCTAAGTGCTTCTGCAGAGGAAGAAGGAGACTACTCTACACGCTCTTCCTCCTCCTGAAAACAATCTCTAACCTTATCCTATCAAATCGTGACTTTTTCCCTATTAAGTGTATAATCTTCGAACATGAGAACCACCCAATACCTTATCCAGTGACAGCAGCATATTGGGATCGCTCCCCAGTAATTCAATTGGTAAGGCTTAGGGGAGAGGTATTCAGCAAAAATATGTCTCTTTATATTAAAGAACATTACTTTCATTATATGAAAATGAGATAAACTGAAAGTTTCGGGTCTTAATGTACCTGGACCATGGACGTTATAGGTCTTGCATCAAGAGTATCAACATCGATATGATCCCATTCAATTATTTCTTGAACGATGTCCACAGCTCTCTCATCAGATTGGGTACCCATATGATCATGAAATAAATTAAGGTTGTATTCCTCTTCGAGGTCAGGATGTTTGGCAGTATAACCCATCAGTGCCAAACATCAATATGTGCACGAATGTACTGAATTTCCCTGAGGGCAGTAATGCTGGAAGTAACCACCAGCTGGTCTTCCAGACCTTAGTACAGCTTCCTGGATACCTTGAGGATAGCTCACTCATGCAGGATCGAAAACAGTATATATTCTTAAAATCTATTGTACAATAAGATTATCATTATCCATTAGTACAAAAAGAAATAGTATTTTATTACAATGTTGGAGGAGTAAACTGGACACTCCCTTCAGTAGTGAGATTCAACAATGAATCGCAGTTTGGTGATGACGGTGTCGAGAGAAGGCCGGGCTGTGGGACTGCCGTCTTGGATTTCGGCTTGAAGCATGATAAGATCCCATATGACCTCATCGTCGGACACCTTCTTCGTTACGGTGCCTATAACCTCTCCAAATGAGTAGACGTCGCAGGCTGGGGTCAATGGTACTCCTTCATACAACTCGGGTGCATACCAAGGTCGTCTCCCACTCTTGCCCGAGAAGATGAGGATGTTGCCTATTTCTGTGGCCAACCCATAGTCAATAATGTGGATGTCGATATCTTCGGAAACTTCGACTGTTATATTGTTTGTTTTGAGGTCAGTGTGCACGAAGCCGTGATCGTGGATTTCTTGTAGTCTGGAGGCCACGATAATGAGAGACTCGATGAGTTCTCGCTGCGTGCAGCTGTTGATGTAGGTGTCGTAAGTCTCTCCAGTGTAGGACATGAAGACCCTGGCAGGCTCCAGACTCAGGTCATATATATCAGGGGCTCCTCCAGCGCCTGCTAGTTCACGCTGGATCCTGACTTCACTCAGCAATTCGGGAATGTATTCCAATTTTAGGAGAGTCTTCATGACAACTACTTGGTCATTGATATTGACCAGTTCTACTCTTCCGTTGCCACCAATCCCAAGCAACTGTAGGTTGTTTGGGATATGAATGTTAGGAAGGTGTAGATGCGTATGGGAATTTTGGATAGGGTGGGTGGAGCATGAATGCACCAGACAGATATGAGCGTGTGTGGATGTCTTAGAAATGTGTGGGTTAAGCCGTCGTAACAGAGGCAGAGGCAGGGAAATATTTTCTAGTCAATAACTAAACAAAAATTGTACTATGGTCAGCCTGCGAGGCTCAGGTGGTTCTGTTATTGCATTAGGATCTATCATAACTCAGCTGGAATCCAATTTTCCTCCCGGCTGAATGAAGTAGTAATTTGATTCCACTTAAATTTGGTTTGCAAACCCAAATCTGCTCTAATCGTCTTATAATTTCATTACCCTTCCCTTAAAAATAATTGTAGCTTGAGGTGCCAAAGGAACCGGTAATATCATGCCAAAAGATTGTGTTTTAAGTTCTACCAGATTGATGTGGGTAACTTTCAATGAATAAACAGTGGATAAAAGCTCACTTTTCATTCACGATAAACACTAAGAATTTCCTAGATTTGTGACAACCAATTTTGTCTTTTCATGTCCATACAGACGTTATAGATCATGTTAGTGTTGAGTGTAATGTCATCAAGAGTGCTGACAAGAGTGATACAAAGGAATACATACAAATGATGACGTATGTAGAGCAGTAATCACATGGTGCGGGAGGTGCACATGTTGGCACGCAGGTTGGTGGTGTTGTCCAGTGTTGTTAATCGCTGCTACTGATGTGTGTATTGACACGGTTGTGGTCTCTTACCCTGCCATGTGGGTAGTGTGGATGGGGACCACATTATGGTAACCATCTTGTAGTGGCCATATTGTACGACCATCGTCACGGTGACGTGAGTACACACACTTCCCATGTGACTGCTCCACCTCCTGCTCGTCATAGTGACGCTGGTACAGACACTTCCACTCGTCACTGCTCCACCTCCTGCTCTTCATAGTGACGCTGGTACAGACACTTCCACTCGTCACTGCTCCACCTCCTGCTCGTCATAGTGACGCTGGTACAGACACTTCCACTCGTCACTGCTCCACCTCCTGCTCTTCATAGTGACGCTGGTACAGACACTTCCACTCGTCACTGCTCCACCTCCTGCTCGTCATAGTGACGCTGGTACAGACACTTCCACTCGTCACTGCTCCACCTCCTGCTCGTCATAGTCTTTGTGACGTGTTACTACCCCGGCTGTGTTGTACTGTAGCGGTGCTGGAACATATGTTATTCAACTTCCCAAGGTGTAGTGTACTGAGTTAGTGTTCCAAGATCTCTTGTGCTAACTTAATGTGTCTATGTCCCTTATGTTTCTAGTGTCCTTAGGTGAGTTGTGTCAGAGTCGTGCCACGGCTGGATCACATTATACTAGTATCGTAGTCAGCTGTGCGTTTGTTGTCTTCTGTGTGATGTTCACATCCCTCTTTGTGTTATGTTCTGTTAGTGTCTCCAAGTGTTTTATATGTCGTCAGTATTCTCTGTTGTGTTGGGTTATGCTTGATTCCCCGGGTGTCTTAGTTTATCGTTGTGTTTCTAGCTGTGTAGTGTTGGTCTATCTGACTGCATTATATTGAGAGTATTTTCTATTGTATTGAGCGTCACTAATATGTTGTGTAGCGTAGGTGCCTCCAGTTATGTTGTATTCTTTAAAATTGGATGTGGTGTACTACATTAGTCCCCCGCTATGCTATGTTGTATTGTGTGTCTTCATTAAGGGGATTTCAATTTTGTTTTGTAGTATGATGCCCTGCTGTGCTCTCTTGAGCATGGTTGGTGGCGTCCCACCGTGTTGTGTTCGTACTGCCTAATGTGTTATTTGTGCTGTTTATTGTTGTCACCAGTAGTGTGTAACACACACACACACACACACACACACACACACACACACACACACACACACACACACACACACACACACACACAACCACCTTAAGCCAATTACCCGTTTATCGACAAGCGTCGAGGGTTGGATGAGCAGACAGGATTTGGTTGTGGGCCGCCCCCACGCCCACGATTAGACTCCATGCAGGCCCACCCTCGTGCGGGGCTCTGCTGATCATGGTCAGTGAGTTTGTATAGGCATAACCACAATAGCTATATATATATATATATGTATATATATATATATATATATATATATATATATATATATATATATATATATATATATATATATATATATATATATATATATTTTTTTTTTTGTGTGTGTGTGTGTTTTTTTGCTTTGTCGCTGTTTCCCGCGTTTGCGAGGTAGCGCAAGGAAACAGACGAAAGAAATGGCCCAACCCACCCCCATACACTTGTATATACATACGTCCACACACGCAAATATACATACCTACACAGCTTTCCATGGTTTACCCCAGACGCTTCACATGCCCTGATTCAATCCACTAACAGCACGTCAACCCCGGTATACCACATCGCTCCAATTCACTCTATTCCTTGCCCTCCTTTCACCCTCCTGCATGTCCAGGCCCCGATCACACAAAATCTTTTTCACTCCATCTTTCCACCTCCAATTTGGTCTCCCTCTTCTCCTCGTTCCCTCCACCTCCGACACATATATCCTCTTGGTCAATGTTTCCTCACTCATTCTCTCCATGTGCCCAAACCATTTCAAAACACCCTCTTCTGCTCTCTCAACCACGCTCTTTTTATTTCCACACATCTCTCTTACCCTTACGTTACTTACTCGATCAAACCACCTCACACCACACATCGTCCTCAAACATCTCATTTCCAGCACATCCATATATATATATATATATATATATATATATATATATATATATATATATATATATATATATATATATATATATATATATATATATATATATATATATATATATGAGTCTTTCATAGTTCACATTATACTTATTTACGAACGGATGTTTAATTCAAAGATATAGATTAACTCTATCTTCACGTAATCAACGTTATCAAAAACGTTATTTCTGATTTGTCATTTTGTTCTTTCATACTTAGTGAAGGAAGACACTTGCATGAAACGTAAATGTATATTCACAATATATTCCATTATGCGTGAGTTGCTGTAAGTGGCAGTGTGTCAGGCAGCATTACAGCAGTACAGCTGTGACAGCGGCTGTATCAAGCACCAGAGGACGACCTTGCCAGTACCTGCTGGTGCCACATGTGTTGTGCTGGTGTGAGGTGTCACCTGCACTCACTTTGATAACTGAGATTCAAAGACACAACATAAAGTGTGACTAACATGAATGACTTATCAAACACTTGCCTCGAGCACGTAGACTAGCTTGTCGATATGTACCAAACTTTCAATACATCTAAAAACTCTCGTGAATGAAGTAAAGAGAAATAAGTTTGCTCTTCTTAAATGTTTTGCTCATGTGTTCTATACTGTTTTAACCAAGTGTTCCCAGAGGTATAGGATACGCTTACAAAGATAAGGTGATTAAAGACAACTGTAAAACAAAAGACTTACGAAAGAAACGTATAGTTTTAAAGGTTGTTTGAAAGGAGGAATTTCAAAGAAAAACTGACGTAATTTGATTAGGTCTTTTACAGCTTGGGAAGGTATCTTTGCATCCATGTTGTAATCCCTTAACTTTCCTGCTCATCCCAGTACAGGTAATGATGACATGGAGAAGAGCCCCAAACATCCCAGTTCAATAAATGATAATTCAAGCTCACGTCGAATCTGAATTGAATTACGATAGATACAGGAATATCACACGTACTTACGTTGGTTACTTTCTGTATCTAGTATATCGTGTGTGTATTGTGTGAGACCATCACGGTTACTTACCATCATTAGAGATCATAGTGCTTAATATATACCTTCAGCCAGTACAAACCCGTCTGTAAAGTCTCTGTCGAATGTATGACGAGTGACCACAATTCCAATTCTAAAGAAAACGTGTTGCACTGGTATATGTGGCCAGAAAACAAAATCCTCATCATACTTCACGGTCGTATTACTGTTTTTCTTTGTACCATCAGGGAATACATTGGGTCACCTTCTACCTCTGCCTATACATAGGTTTTTCCCCGTAGAACTCTATATCCTCCAGTCTTTAATGTGATATGGTCTTACCCACGCGTTTCTATTTTCAATGAGAGTTCAAAGAATGATTTCATGTTTCGCTTTTATTCAGTCCATTCTTTATCCCCTCACATCAGTAATTCTCCAAACCTTTATCATTAAATTTCTCATTCCATATAAAATTACGCTTTCTTAAAGCTTCCTCATGTTGTACTGAGACACGATCTTTTTGGACAACACTTGAACCAAGCAGGGATTCATCTAGATGAAAATCTGAAAGAAGAAATGTAGCTACAAGGGCATCAATGGTTACCTCATAATTGTGGAATTTATAAGCGGAATTGCAACTAAAACTGGTTAGAAAGGACTTAACATGGCATTCACGCCATGTCCGTGAGTCTCATTACTTTATACAAAGTGTAAAGGCGGGAATGCTAACCGCTAGCCATGGGCCTGGCTAATAGGAAATAATCATTCGAATACTAAGTACCCGAATACCCTTCGTCTTACATTGGTGAGCAACGGGGTCTGCACCGGTTATTTCCCAACAGGCGCACATAGCCCCAGATAGCAGTTACCGAACCTCTTGCAAAGGTGTCCCGGGTTCGATCCTGGCTGTTGCAGGTTTGTATGTTCTATGAAGGTGCGCGTTCATATGCGCTTTATTCGTATTCATGTACCTCCGCATTGTACGGTTAGGTTCGGTAAAATGATATCTGCTGGTTATGTGCGTCTGTTCGGAAATAACCGGTATAGACCCCGTTGCTCACCATTGTGAGACGAAGGGTATTCGAGTACTTAGTATTTCGAATAGTTGTTTCCTATTATACAGTCCCATAGCCTAGCGGTTAGCATGCCTGCCTCTTGCACAGGGGTCCCGGGTTCGATCCTGGCTGTTGGAGGTTTGTATGTTCTATGAAGGTGCGCGTTCATATCCACTTTATTCGTATTCATATACCTCCGCGTTGTACAGTTAGGTTCGGTAAAACGCTATCAGCTGGCTATGTGTGTCTGTTCGGAAATACTAGATACTTACTTTATTTTATTCGTCAAATTGTTATACAAAATGTAATACAAAATGAAATTCGTTTTGGCTTTAGAGCTCCTTAGTAGTTGTAAAAAAAAAGAAAACATTAGAATATTAACAAGAAATATTGCATAGGTTATTTCATATAAAATGTTACTTTGCTATTGTGTACATGCGATATCAGCTTGTCACCATCCCTATCATGAACCATCACCTACAGTTATCATGAAACTTAAAGCTAGAAGTTATAGTGATGATAGATGATTGAAAAGCAGAATGCTTTTAGGTACAAACGACTTTTTGTATCTATCAGTGCGCAGCTTGGGCAGAGCTAGCCTTCTACCAGATTTTAGATACGTGTAACAATTATGTAGCGGATGCGTTACATCTTTCATCATTCTGTCTACTTGTTTCATTGTACCTTTTTGATAAAGATTATTCAGTGATGTGGTCTCTGCACCTAGTTTTCTTGCTTTCTTAACAATCCTTCCCAACTTCTTTTTATCTTTGCAAGTAAGTTTTCCATACCAGGCAGTGATTGAAAAATTTATAACTGATTCTAAAATTGATTTGTAAAATAGGCTAATGACCATTTTATCTACATGTAGGTTATGCAAGATACGTACAAAGTGTAATCTTTGGTTACATTTCCTTGACACCATATCTGTATTAACACTTCCCTTCAACTGGTCATCAATCATAAAGCCCAAATACTTATACTGGTTTACTCTTTCTACGTTTTCTTCCTCAATTGTTAATAGGTCTGGTACGTGTTTATTTTTAGTTCTGAAATCAAATATCATCTCTTTCGTTTTCTTTACATTAAGCTCCAAAAAATTTTGTTTACTCCAGTCAACGAATTTTTTAACTTGAGTTAAATAGCCTTCATAATTATTATTTACAATTTTTCCTTAGATAACTGTATCGTCAACATATTTTATAATAGTAAAATCATCAGTTTCACTTCTACAATCATCTGTATACAAGGTGAAAAGAGCTGGGGACAATACACAACCTTGGGGGGCTCCTGTGTTGGTGACTATCACATTAGACTTAACATTATTTACATTGGTATATTGGGGTCTCTGGGTTAAAAAGCTAAAAATCCATATTAAGATATTTCTATTTACACCCAATTCTAGCATTTTATTGAGCAAAATATGAGGTTGCATTGTATTAAATGCTGAACTAAAATCAATGTATAGTGCTCTAATTTGTGATTTGGGCTTATCTAAATGCTTCTTAATATCATTTAATAGTACAAGTGTTGCATCCTGTACACTCCTATTATTACGATAAGCATATTGCATAGGGTCTTTTAAATTATTTGTTTTTTCACAGATATAGTTTTTCACAATGCTTTCTAAACATTTCATAATATTAGATGTTAGTACTACAGGTCTGAAGTCTTTGTGATCTTTTGGGTGATTAATTTTTGCATTAGGTTTCACTTCAGATTCTTTCCATTTATAAGGCACCACTCCCTGATCCAGCGAGTCCTGAAATAATGTGGTCAGTACGGGTGTCAATTGTTTTGCACAGCATTTAAGTACCCTAGCAGGTATCCCGTCTGGCCCTGTAGCTTTACCTGCCCGAATATTCTGCAGGGACTTCTGTACGTCTTCTTGCCTAATTATAATTCTTTCATCATTGTTAGATTGAATTTCTGTCATTACCTCATTACACGCATAACCGGTATAGACCCCTTTGCTCACCATTGTGAGACGAAGGGTATTCGAGTACTTAGTATTTCGAATAGTTGTTTCCTATTATACAGTCCCATAGCCTAGCGGTTACATGCCTGCCTCTTGCACAGGGGTCCCGGGTTCGATACTGGCTGTTGGAGGTTTGTATGTTCTATGAAGGTGCGCGTTCATATCCACTTTATTCGTATTCATATACCTCCGCGTTGTACAGTTAGGCTCGGTAAAACGCTATCAGCTGGCTATGTGTGTCTGTTCGGAAATAACCGGTATAGACCCAGTTGCTTACCATTGTGAGACGAAGGGTATTCGAGTACTTAGTATTTCGAATAGTTGTGTCCTATTATACAGTCCCGTAGCCTAGCGGTTAGCATGCCTGCCTCTTGCACAGGGGTCCCGAGTTCGATCCTGGCTGTTGGAGGTTTGTATGATATATATATATATATATATATATAGATAGACAGATAGATATATAAATATATTTATTTACTTATTTTGCTTTGTCGCTGTCTCCCGCGTTTGCGAGGTCGCGCAAGGAAACAGACGAAAGAAATGGCCCAACCCACCCCCATACCCATGTATATACATACACGTCCACACATGCAAATATACATACCTATACATCTCAATGTACACATATACATACACACACAGACACATACACATATACCCATGCACACAATTCACACTGTCTGCCTCTATTCATTCCCATCGCCACCTCGCCACACATGGAATACCATCCCCCTCCCCCCTCATGTGTGCGAGGTAGCGCTAGAAAAAGACAACAAAGGCCCCATTCGTTCACACTCAGTCTCTAGCTGTCTTGCAATAATGCCCGAAACCACAGCTCCCTTTCCACATCCAGGCCCCACACAACTTTCCATGGTTTACCCCAGACACTTCACATGCCCTGATTCAATCCACTGACAGCACGTCAACCCCGGTATACCACATCGATCCAATTCACTCTATTCTTTGCCCGCCTTTCACCCTCCTGCATGTTCAGGACCCGATCACTCAAAATCTTTTTCACTCCATCTTTCCACCTCCAATTTGGTCTCCCACTTCTCCTCGTTCCCTCCACCTCCGACACATATATCCTCTTGGTCAATCTTTCCTCACTCATTCTCTCCATGTGCCCAGACCATTTCAAAACACCCTCTTCTGCTCTCTCAACCACGCTCTTTTTATTTCCACACATCTCTCTTACCCTTACATTACTTACTCGATCAAACCACCTCACACCACACATTGTCCTCAAACTTCTAATTTCCAGCACATCCACCCTCCTGCGCACAACTCTATCCATAGCCCACGCCTCGCAATCATACAACATTGTTGGAACCACTATTCCTTCAAACATACCCATTTTTGCTTTCCGAGATAATGTTCTCGACTTCCGCACATTCTTCAAGGCTCCCAGGATTTTCGCCCACTCCCGGACCCTATGATTCACTTCAGCTCCCATGGTTCCATCCGCTGCCAGATCCACTCCCAGATATCTAAAACACTTCACTTCCTCCAGTTTTTCTCCATTCAAACTTACCTCCCAATTGACTTGACCCTCAACCCTACTGTACCTAATAACCGTGCTCTTATTGACATTTACTCTTAACTTTCTTCTTTCACACACTTTACCAAACTCGGTCACCAGCTTCTGCAGTTTCTCACATGAATCAGCCACCAGCGCTGTATCATCAGCGAACAACAATGGACTCACTTCCCAAGCTCTCTCATCCACAACAGACTTCATACTTGCCCCTCTTTCCAAAACTCTTGCATTCACCTCCCTAACAACCCCATCCATAAACAAATTAAACAACCATGGAGACATCACACACTCCTGCCGCAAACCTACATTCACTGAGAACCAATCACTTTCCTCTCTTCCTACACGTACATATGCCTTACAACCTCGATAAAAACTTTTCACTGCTTCTAACAACTTGCCTCCCACACCATATAATCTTAATACCTTCCACAGAGCATCTCTATCAACTCTATCATATGCCTTCTCCAGATCCATAAATGCTACATACAAATCCATTTGCTTTTCTAAGTATTTCTCACATACATTCTTCAAAGCAAACACCTGATCCACACATCCTCTACCACTTCTGAAACCACACTGCTCTTCCCCAATCTGATGCTCTGTACATGCCTTCACCCTCTCAATCAATACCCTCCCATATAATTTACCAGGAATACTCAATAAACTTATACCTCTGAAATTTGAGCACTCACTCTTATCCCCTTTGCCTTTATACAATGGCACTATGCACGCATTCCGCCAATCCTCAGGCACCTCACCATGAGTCATACATACGTTAAATAACCTTACCAACCAGTCAACAATACAGTCACCCCCTTTTTTAATAAATTCCACTGCAATACCATCCAAACCTACTACCTTGCCGGCTTTCATCTTCCGCAAAGCTTTTACTACCTCTTCTCTGTTTACCAAATCATTTTCCCTAACCCTCTCACTTTGCACACCACCTCGACCAAAACACCCTATATCTGCCACTCTATCATCAAACACATTCAACAAACCTTCAAAATACTCACTCCATCTCTTTCTCACATCACCACTACTTGTTATCACCTCCCCATTTGCGCCCTTCACTGAAGTTCCCATTTGCTCCCTTGTCTTACGCACTTTATTTACCTCCTTCCAGAACATCTTTTTATTCTCCCTAAAATTTAATGATACTCTCTGACCCCAACTCTCATTTGCCCTTTTTTTCACCTCTTGCACCTTTCTCTTGACCTCATGTCTCTTTCTTTTATAAATCTCCCACTCAATTGCATTTTTTCCCTGCAAAAATCGTCCAAATGCCTCTCTCTTCTCTTTCACTAATAATCTTACTTCTTCATCCCACCACTCACTACCCTTTCTAATCAACCCACCTCCTACTCTTCTCATGCCACAAGCATCTTTTGCGCAATCCATCACTGATTCCCTAAATACATCCCATTCCTCCCTCACTCCCCTTACTTCCATTGTTCTCAGCTTTTTCCATTCTGTACTCAGTCTCTCCTGGTACTTCCTCACACAAGTCTCCTTCCCAAGCTCACTTGCTCTCACCACCTTCTTCACCCCAACATTCACTCTTCTTTTCTGAAAACCCATACAAATCTTCACCTTCGCCTCCTCAACATAATGATTAGACATCCCTCCAGTTGCACCTCTCAGCACATTAACATCCAAAAGTCTCTCTTTCGCGCGCCTGTCAATTAACACGTAATCCAATAACGCTCTCTGGCCATCTCTCCTACTTACATACGTATACTTATGTATATCTCGCTTTTTTAACCAGGTATTCCCAATCACCAGTCCTTTTTCAGCACATAAATCTACAAGCTCTTCACCATTTCCATTTACAACACTGAACATCCCATGTATACCAATTATTCCCTCAACTGCCACATTACTCACCTTTGCATTCAAATCACCCATCACTATAACCCGGTCTCGTGCATCAAAACCACTAACACACTCATTTAGCTGCTCCCAAAACACTTGCCTCTCATGATCTTTCTTCTCATGCCCAGGTGCATATGCACCAATAATCAACCATCTCTCTCCATCAACTTTCAGTTTTACCCATATTAATCGATATATATATATATATATATATATATATATATATATATATATATATATATATATATATATATATATATATATATATATATATATATATATATATATATATATATATATATATATATATATATATATATATATATATATATATATATATATATATATATATATATATATATATATATATATATATTTTTTTTTTTTTTTTTTTTTTTTTATACTTTGTCGCTGTCTCCCGCGTTTGCGAGGTAGCGCAAGGAAACAGACGAAAGAAATGGCCCAACCCACCCCCATACACATGTATATACATACGTCCACACACGCAAATATACACCCTCAACCCTACTGTACCTAATAACCGTGCTCTTATTGACATTTACTCTTAACTTTCTTCTTTCACACACTTTACCAAACTCGGTCACCAGCTTCTGCAGTTTCTCACATGAATCAGCCACCAGCGCTGTATCATCAGCGAACAACAACTGACTCACTTCCCAAGCTCTCTCATCCCCAACAGACTTCATACTTGCCCCTGTATATATATAAATATTCTATTATTTTCATTTTGTTTTGTCGCTGTCTCCCACGTTTGCGAGGTAGCACAAGGAGACATATATATATATATATACATATATATATATATAGAGAGAGAGAGAGATGATAGAGATGCTCTGTGGAAGGTATTAAGAATATATGGTGTGGGAGGCAAGTTGTTAGAAGCAGTGAAAAGTTTTTATCGAGGATGTAAGGCATGTGTACGTGTAGGAAGAGAGGAAAGTGATTGGTTCTCAGTGAATGTAGGTTTGCGGCAGGGGTGTGTGATGTCTCCATGGTTGTTTAATTTGTTTATGGATGGGGTTGTTAGG
Source organism: Panulirus ornatus (assembly GCF_036320965.1). Taxonomy (NCBI): domain Eukaryota; kingdom Metazoa; phylum Arthropoda; class Malacostraca; order Decapoda; family Palinuridae; genus Panulirus; species Panulirus ornatus. Next base: position 3,857,142 of record NC_092266.1, read on the forward strand.
GAGGTGAATGCAAGAGTTTTGGAAAGAGGGGCAAGTATGAAGTCTGTTGGGGATGAGAGAGCTTGGGAAGTGAGTCAGTTGTTGTTCGCTGATGATACAGCGCTGGTGGCTGATTCTTGTGAGAAACTGCAGAAGCTGGTGACTGAGTTTGGTAAAGTGTGTGAAAGAAGAAAGTTAAGAGTAAATGTGAATAAGAGCAAGGTTATTAGGTACAGTAGGGTTGAGGGTCAATTCAATTGGGAGGTGAGTTTGAATGGAGAAAAACTGGAGGAAGTGAAGTGTTTTTGATATCTGGGAGTGGATCTGGCAGCGGATGGAACCATGGAAGCGGAAGTGGATCATAGGGTGGGGTAGGGGGCGAAAATTCTGGGAGTCTTGAAGAATGTGTGGAAGTCGAGAACATTATCTCGGAAAGCAAAAATGGGTATGTTTGAAGGAATAGTGGTTCCAACAATGTTGTATGGTTGCGAGGTGTGGACTATGGATAGAGTTGTGCGCAGGAGGATGGATGTGCGTTGCCTCCAGTCCATATTTCTTATCCAATTTTTATTTCATTCTTTTTATCATCCATCATCCATCTCTCGACCGTTTGGCTTCAGCAATCTCTACCTCAGCTTCCCCACTCCATTCTGGAAAACTCATTTTCCTGAGGAGCGGCGGCTGGAGTGGACCTGTTCTCACCTAACAGGATGGGGACCCTCACACTATCTCTTACGTCTCCCCTACCTTGGACCGCCGAGCGTCCCACACCCACGTTTTCAAGCACTAGGACACTGATGCCACCAACATGCCGCCCGACATACGACTTAAATTTATAAAAACTGATTATCACCCCCCCTCCCTTCCACGTTCGAACTCCTGTCCATCGTTTTCAAGACCACTCAGATCCGTCCCACTGAGGTAATTCAATTCCCTACGAAGAAATATCGATTTAAAATTTGCTTGGGCAAAGATAGTGATTTAGATACAATCCTATCTAAGCCTATCCTCGATGAACTAGCAAAAAGTAACTACCAAATCGTTCAAGACCGCTGCCCCCTTCAAGCTAGATGTACCATTATTGCCTATAATGTCGATGCATCTATCTTGACCCTCAGCCCCACGGAAATTGTTGAAGCCATCAATGGTGAAAAAAATGACGTCAACGTCATCACCGTATATAAACTGAATAACTCCAGATTAATAAAGATACAATGTTCAAACCCGACCGAGGCCGATCGCCTGCTCTCCCGAGGAATCCTGTTCCCCATGATCTCTATGCCAGCAAAATACCTGAAAAAAGATGAATATCTCGACGTTCAACAATGTTACAAATGTCTGCAATACGGACATGAAACAAAGAACTGTAAAGAGCCCCACCATACCTGTAGTCAATACGCTGAAACTGGTCATGGTGTTCGTGAGTGCAGGGTTCAGGCAGCGAAGTGCGTTAACTGTAAAAGTAATCACGTTGCTGTATCTGGACTGTGCCCACGTAAGAAGGAGCAACTCCGCGCAGTGCGTCAGGCACAAAAATCCAACTCACCTCCTTCCACAAACCCTCACCTCTACGCAACAGTTGCTGATGCTGCTCCTTCCCCTGCCACCCAAGCTTCTCCTATCCCAACTACCAGTTCTTCAGACCTCCTCACCCTACAAGGTAGGATGCATGCGTGCTACCTAAAAGCGTTGTTCCTGAGCAAGGAAGATAAGTCGGAGTTCATTAGAATCTTCGATTTGCTGCTTGCTCATAACAACCTACCCAACGTACGAACTCCACCTGAACTCCTCAGCTCCCCCGCCAACAACCATCCCTCCCCGACCCCTGTCTCGTCTGCCTCCCTGACCCCTAACAAAAACATATCCCAGGAGACCCCCAGTAACACTTCCAACTCTCCCCCAACAACTCAACCTGTCACCCTCCCAACTTCCAATACCCCCTCCGCACCCCCTAACACAACTCCATCCACAACCCCCCCAACCCAACACCAGCAATCCAACTGTCTCTCCAAATACCGATTCCTCTCCCACCCCCACCGTCTCAACTTCCACCACCACGACAGTCCCCCCTGAACCTCCACACACCAATCCCCCCCTCAACCCACCCCCTCCCCTTTCCTGCGCCTAACCCTCCCAGAGGAGCCCCAGAATCTGACCTTGCCGACACACCTGACAACCCTCCTCTGGTCAAACCCGACATTCAAATAGTCGACGTTCACCCTCTCCCCTCCCCTCTCCCCTGCCCACTCCCCTCTTCCCTCTCCCCTCTCCTCTCCCCTCACCAGATAAGCCCCGACCCAAGACTAGAAAAATGGTACAATCTAAATACCCCAACGGTGTGTCAGTGGCCCTCATCGACCCTAGATGCAGAAGGCCGACAAACCTCCAAAAATCGTAAATGCTTAAGATCTTGCAGTTTAACGTGCGTAGCTATCACAGTAGCCGTTATCTGATTGCCACACTTCTCGAAGAGAAGAGACCCGATGTTGTGATACTTAACAGCACATGTATCATCAACGGGTATAAGATCAGACATTGCGGGTGTACATCACGACAGTCTCCAGACAGTAGACACGAGGGAGTCTCCATCCTTACACGCAACACCATCGAACACCAATACCTCGCCACCTCATGGCAATACGAACACTTTCTAGCAGTTAAGATAAACACAATACATGGCTTCATTATCTTCTGCACTACATACTCTCGACCCGACACTACCATTCCACCCCATGATCTCTACACAGTATTCAGTCACACACATATCCTAGTCTACCTTCTAGGTGACCTCAACGCCCAACACAGAACCTTCCACCACAACAGAAACAATTCTCATAGTGATGACTTATTCGCTTTATACTCTTACAAACGTCTCAACTTCCTAGGACCTTCCTTCCACACTGTCTTCACTGGCCTAGGAGGAAAAGGCAGACCTGATCATGTCTTCTCCAACAGAGCCAGTAATTATCTTCATAATTTCTTGCCTCCAGGACCACCGTGTAGTTCCGACCACATCCCTATCTTTCTTCATCTCTCGTCTTACCCTATCCTCGTCCCATCACCCTCACACTACCACTACAAAAGAGCAGACTGGGAGAGCTTCAATGACACTCTCTTCAACTGCACTTACACCACAAACTACGAAAACCACCCAATAACACTAATAGACACAGAAATAGAACATATACATGGAACAATCAAACAGGCAGCTAACACTTCTGTCCACAAATCTTCATTTACTTCAAGATACTCCTTCTCTCTCTCTCCCAAAACAACAAGACTCCTCTCGTGCTACCGTCGACGCTTTGAGCAAAACAGACGTCGATTGGGCCTAGTACGGTGGGACCTCACATCCCTACGAAACCACACACTCAACAGCCATCTAGAAGACCACGATAGACACTGGAAATCTCTTATCACCACAACAGAACAACACCGGATCAAATCTCCTTAAGAGTTTTGGAACAGAATACGAAAACTCAAAGGAATACCGAAAACAGACTTTAATGGGCTAAATGACGACAACACTACACCATAACCCACAAGACATTGCCAACATTTTTCAAAAACACTGGGAAGGTATCTTTCACCCTCACCCCCCTTACCCTCTGGCGTACGAAAACACTCAAATTGTCACACAACACATACAAAACAGACCAAGTCACTTCTACCCAGAATAGATCAAACATTTCTAATCGCTTTCACACGACCACCTTCTCACAACTCCAATAAGTTCGAGCGAGGTCAAATTCCTCCCCCTAAAATCGTTCAAAGTAGCTCCAGGTAACTCAGGCATTGGTTACCAGCTACTTACACATCTCCCTGACAACACTATCAGAGCCATCACCTTCCTCTTCAACGCGGCACTAGCCTCTGGCTATTTCCCGCGGCCTTCAAAACTGCAACAACCACAATGATACCTAAACCCAACAGATCCAACAGAGACCCAATGAAGTACAGACCCATCAGCCTACTTGAGTCCATTGGGAAGACATTTGAAAGAATCACAAACAACAGACTTAGACAACACCTTACAAACAACAACCTACTCTCACACAAGCAGTTTGGCTTTCATCAACATCGCTCCACACAAGATGAACTCAACATCATTACGAACTACATAAGAAACAACACGCGGACACACAAAATGACCGCACTCATCACAAAAGATGTTGAAAAAGCCTTTGACACCGTGTGGCACGATGGATTGAGGTACAAACTAAGCACGCAATTCCAACTACAACGACCCACCATTAAACTTCTCTCTAACTATCTTAGCAACAGGAAAACCCGAATCAAATACAGAAACACTTACTCAAACTACTTCCTCCTTAATGCCGGTCTACTCCAAGGCTCCGTGCTAGCCCCCACTCTTTACACACTCTACTCAGATGATCTTCCCAATCCTATACACCTGGACTCCATCACTCTCCAATATGCAGATGATGTTACACAGCTAATCAGAGCCAGAGCCCTCACACACTTAATTAATAGAACCCAACAGGAAATTGACCACGTTTCGCTTTGGGACTTAAAATGGAGGATCAAAACAAATCCTGCAAAATCCAACGTATTCTACTTTAATGTACTTCAGAGATACAACATAACTAATGTCTACCTACACTCCCGTATACACCGACATTTACCCATTCCCATCTCAAACACCAACACTGTCCGGGGCCTAAACTATGATGTACACCTGAGAATGAACCGACATATACAGTCTAGAGCGGCTATTGCGAGAGCGGAGCTCGCAAAATTGTATAGATTCAGAGAAGCGCAATTCAAAACCAAATTGCACCTCTACAAAGCATTAATACGACCACTTATCACTTATGCCTCTTCAGCTCTCGAACTCGTAGCCAAATCCAACATCCGTGCACTCCAAATCATTCAGAACAAAGCTCTACGTTGGGTTTTTAACATCGAATGTCACGAGTTCATCAGGAACACATAACTTCACGAGAGAGCACGAATCCCTCCTCCAAACATCTACTGGAGGAAATTGTTTGAAAGACAAGTAGAGCGATTTCAAATACATCATACTCACTGGAGTGATTACTTCAACAATCTCCTGGGAATAGACCACCCAGGTAACATGTTTAATATACAACCTGGACAACATCCAGTGCCAATATATTAAAAAATTAAAAACCTCTATAGATCTTGCTGCTAAGTCCGTGCAGGGAATGCCTTGGTAAAATCAGTGTCCATCGGCCAGAGATATGATCCATCTCCTCCTATATCCCTTATGAAAAAAGAATAATAGTTAAAAAATAAAATAAAAAAATAGAATAAAATGATAAAAAAGATAAATGAACAAATAACTAAAATTAAACCTTGCCCTCCACTCATCATCTCCGCTCTTCTTAACATATTTTTCCAATGCAAACTGTGTTGAGCCCTGGCATTTTTCCTCACTCTAAAATTCACTTCCTCTAACAATTCTTCCTCTTTCCCTCCTCCCCTCTCTTTTCTCTCCCCTCCTTGAAAGGGACTTTTCTATCATCATCATCATCATCATCAGAAGGAGATGGAGTGAGTATTTTGAAGGTTTGTTTAATGTGTTTGATGATAGAGTGGCAAATATAGGGTGTTTTGGTCGAAGTGGTGTGCAAAGTGAGAGAGTTAGGGAGAATGATTTGGTAAACAGAGAAGAGGTAGTAAAAACTTTGCAGAAGACGAAAGCCAGCAAGGCAGTTGGTGTAGATGGTATTGCAGTGGAATTTATAAAAAAAAGGGGAGACTGTTTTGTTGACTGGTTGGTAAGCTTATTTAATTAATGAATGACTCATGGTGAGGTGCCTCAGGATTGGCGGAATGCTTGCATAGTGCCATTGTACAAAGGCAAAGGGAATAAGAGTGAGTGCTCAAATTACAGAGGTATAAGTCTGTAGAGTATTCCAGGGAAATTATATGGAAAGGTGTTGATTGAGAGGGTGAAGGCATGTACAAAGCATCAGATTGGAGAAGAGCAGTGTGGTTTCAGAAGTGGTAGAGTATGTGTGGATCAGGTGTTTGCTTTGAAGAATGTATGTGAGAAATAGAATATATGTATGTGAGAAATAGAAAAGCAAATGGATTTGTATGTAGCATTTATGGATCTGGAGAAGGCATATGACAGAGTTGATAGAGATGCTCTGTGGAGGGTATTAAGAATATATGTGGGGGCAAGTTGTTAGAAGCAGTGAAAAGTTTTTATCGAGGATGTAAGCCATGTGTACGTGTAGGAAGAGAGGAACGTGATTGGTTCTCATTGAATGTTGGCTTGCGGCAGGGATGTGTGATGTCTCAATGGTTGTTTAATTTGTTTATGGATGGGGTTGTTAGGGAGGTGAATGCAAGAGTTTTGGAAAGGGGTGCAAGTATGCAGTCAGTTGTGGATGAGAGAGCTTGGGAAGTGAGTCAGTTGTTGTTCGCTGATGATACAGCGCTGGTGGCTGATTTGTATGAGAAACTGCAGGGCTTGTGACTGAGTTTGGTAAAGTGTGTGAAAGAAGAAAGCTGAGAGTAAATGTGAATAAGAGCAAGGTTATTAGATACACAAGGGTTGAGGGACAAGTCAATTGAGAGGTAAGTTTGAATGGAGAAAAACTGGAGGAAGTGAAGTGTTTTAGATATCTTGGAGAGGATTTGGCAGGGGAAGGAACCATGGAAGCGGAAGTGAATCATAGGGCGGGGGAGGGGGCGAAAGTTCTGGGAGCGTCGAAGACTCCGTGGAAGTCGAGAACACTATCTCGGAAAGCAAAAATGGTTATATCTGAAGGAATAATGGTTCCAACAATGTTATATGGTTGCGAGGCGTGGACTATAGATAGAGTTGTGCGCAGGAGGGTGGATGTGCTGGAAATGAGATGTTTGAGGACAATATGTGGTGTGAGGTGGTTCGATCGAGTAAGTAATGTAAGGGTAAGAGAGAGGTGTGGTAATAAAAAGAGTGTGGTTGAGACAGCAGAGGAGGGTGTTTTGCATTGCTTTGCTCACATGGAGAGAATGAGTGAGGAAAGATTGACTAAGAGGATATATGTGTCAGAGGAGGACGGAACGAAGAGAAGTGGGAGACCAAATTGGTGGTTGAAAGATGTAGTGAAAAAGATTTTGAGTGATCGGAGACTGAACATGCAGGAGGGTGAAAGGCGGGCAAGGAATAGAGTGAATTGGAACGATGTGGTATACCGAGGTCGACGTGCTGTCAATGGATTTAACCAGGGCGTGTGAAGCGTCTGGGGTAAACCATGGAAAGTTCTGTGGGGCCTGGATGTGGAAAGGGAGCTGTGGTTTCAGTGCATTCTACATGACAGCTAGGGACTGAGTGCGAACGAATATGGTGGCGATGGGAATGAATAAAGGCAGACAGTGTGAATTGTGTGCATGGGTATATATGTATGTGTCTGTGTGTGTATATATATATGTGTACATTGAGATGTATAGGTAGGTATATTTGCGTGTGTGGACGTGTATGTATATACATGTGTATGGAGGTGGGTTGGGCCATTTCTTTCGTCTGTTTCCTTGCGCTACCTCGCAAACGCGGGAGACAGCGACAAAGCAAAATAAAAATTAA